>NC_141601.1:51547905-51675405 GCF_047967505.1 Dipteris shenzhenensis
TATATATATATATATATATACATACATACATACATACACACACACACACACACACACACACACACACACACACACACACACACACACACACACACACATATATATATGCGTATAGATATATATGTATGTATATACATACATATATACATACTTACATACATACAGTAAAATTAGGACCCCGTTGGTTACCTATTTCATGCATTTTGTTGTCTCATGAGCATAAGAACAAGCACTTGTGTTCCTTACCTTTCTTTGCAATGGGGGTCTTGATTTTGGGGGGGGTATGCCAAAAATTGATAAACAACATTATTTGATGAATATAGTTTTAGTTGATGGAGAAAATGGACATGAAAACCATCTAAATTGGATCTTGCCATTCGATTTGATATATGACATGACCCCATTCGGATATGCAAGTCCAAAGATACGGGGTGCTACTTTTAGGGCCTGAATGCCTAAAATAGGCAGCGTGTCAACGCGCTGCCTATTTCATGCATTTAGGCCTCAAAAGTAGGACCCCATTGTGTTGCCAATGGGGTCCTACTTTTGAGGACTAAATGCATGAAATAGGCAGCGCGTTGACGCGCTCCCTATTTTAGGCATTCAGGCCCTAAAAGTAGGACCCCGTATCTTTGGACTTACAAATCCAAATGGGGTCATGTCATATATCAAATCAAACGGCAAGAGCCAATTTAGATGATTTTCATGTCCATTTTCTCCATATATCAAAATTGTATGCATCAACATATACATCAATATATACATATATGCATCAACATATACATACATACATATATATATATATATATATATATGTATGTATGTATGTATGTATGTATGTATGTATGTATGTATGTATGTATGTATGTATGTATGTATGTATGTACATGCATATATATACATACATACATACATGCAAACATTAAAAGTAAAACCCCATTGGTTTCCCATGTCATGCATTTTGTTGTCTCATGAGCATAAGAACAAGCACTTGTGTTCTTTACCTTTCTTTGCAATGGGGGTCTTGATTTTGGGGGGGTATGCCAAAAATTGATCAACAACATTATTTGATGAATATAGTTTTAGTTGATGGAGAAAATGAAGATGAAAACCATCTAAATTGGATCTTGCCATTCGATTTGATATATGACATGACCCCATTTGGATATGCAAGTCCAAAGATACGGGGTGCTACTTTTAGGGTCTGAATGCCTAAAATAGGTAGCGCGTTAACACACTGCCTATTTCATGCATTTAGGCCTCAAAAGTAGGACCCCATTGTGTTGCCAATGGGGTCCTACTTTTGAGGTCTAAATGCATGAAATAGGTAGCGCGTTAACGCACTGCCTATTTCAGGCATTTAGGCCCTAAAAGTAGGACCCCGTATCTTTGGACTTACAAATCCAAATGGGGTCATGTCATATATCAAATCAAACGGCAAAAGCCAATTCAGATGATTTTCATGTCCATTTTCTCCATATATCAAAATTGTATGCATCAATATATACATTAATATATACATATATGCATCAACATATACATAAATACATATATATATATATGTATATGTATATGTATATGTATATGTATATGTATGTATGTATGTATGTACATGCATATATATACATACATACATACATACAAACATCAAAAGTAAGACCCCATTGGTTTCTCATGTCATACATTTTGTTGTCTCATGAGCATAAGAACAAGCACTTGTGTTCTTTACCTTTCTTTGCAATGGGGGTCTTGATTTTGGGGGGTATGCCAAAAATTGATCCCGGGGGATTCACTCTTCATGAAAGGGGGACGTCACCTGCGTGCATGAACTTCAAGAAAACCCCCTATTTAAGATCCATGTAGGATGATAAAACACCCCTATTTAAGCTTATAAGATACCACCAAAATTCTATTATGTCCCCCCTTTCCTTAAATCTACGTTCTTTCTCAAGCATTTAGATCACACAATAAGAAAGTTTAGATTACTTTCCCTATGACTATTTAAAACCATACACAAAACCAAACTTGTTTGGACTAGTTATCCAAGGTAGCCTATACTATGTCCCCCCCTCTTAAATATGGCATGGCCCCCCTAACTTAAATTCAATATTGGGAAAAAATAAAAGGCCCCCCACCCCTAATGTATAAGCTTATGCCTCATTAAAAAAAACCCCCCTATTGTACACTCACGTGATATCATAAGTTTCCTCTTGTGAATCCCCCGGGAAATTGATCAACAACATTATTTGATGTATATAGTTTTAGTTGATGGAGAAAATGGACATGAAAACCATCTAAAGTGGATCTTGCCGTTCGATTTGATTTATGACATGACCCCATTTGGATATGCAAGTCCAAAGATACGGGGTACTACTTTTAGGGCCTGAATGGCTAAAATAGGCAGCGCGTTAACGCGCTGTCTATTTCATGCATTTAGGCCTTAAAACTAGGACCCCATTGTGTTGCCAATGGGGTCCTACTTTTGAGGCCTAAATGCATGAAATAGGTAGCACGTTAACGCGCTACCTATTTTAGGCATTCAGGCCCTAAAAGTAGGACCCCATATCTTTGGACTTACAAATCCAAATAGGATCATGTCATATATCAAATCAAACGACAAGAACCAATTTAGATGGTTTTTATGTCCATTTTCTCCATATATCAAAATTGTATGCATCAATATATACATCAATATATACATATATGCATCAACATATACATATACATATATATATATATACATACATACATACATAGATACATACATACACACACACACACACACACACACACATACATACATACATACATACATTTATACATACATACATACATACATACATACAAACATCAAAAGTAAGACCCCATTGGTTGCCTATGTCATGCATTTTGTTGTCTCATGAGCATAAGAACAAGCACTTGTGTTCCTTACCTTTCTTTGCAATGGGGGTCTTGATTTTGGTGGGGTATGCCAAAAATTGATCAACAACATTATTTGATGCATATAGTTTTAGTAGTTTTAGTACACATACATACATACATGTACATACATATGTGTGTGTGTACATACATACATGGATGCATGCATGCATGCATACATACATACATACATACATACATACATATTGATGCATATAGTTTTACTAGATGGGGAAAATAGGCCCTACTCCGATTTTTGTGGAGAGACACAACTAGACAAATAGAGCAAGTCCAAGGGGTCGCTAGGGACACCTCCCGGCAAATGGAGATGCCCGGTATGCAATTTTAGCACCAATTTTGGGATGTAAGCTGCATAGTCATGTCCAAAAAAAGTTGTCAATTCTTGCATTAAATGTAGGGTGGTGAATATATGCTATTCCGTCATGGGGTCGGAGAAGACGGAGGCAAAAAATTGAACCTCCAAAAAGACTTCTTTTACCAGTCTATGGGGACCGCAGCTCTTACTAGTGTTGAGAGTGGACAAGACAGCTACCGTTGGTGTGATATGGGAATCTCCCAATCTGCAATTTCAGCACCAATTTTGGGATGTAAACTACATAGTCAGGTCCAAAAAAGTTGTCAATTATTGCATTAAATGTAGGGTGATGAATATATCCTATTTCATCAGGGGGCCTGTAGAAGACGGAGGGAAAAAATTGAACCTCCAAAAAGACTTCTTTTACCGGTCTATGGGGCCTAGCTCTTACTAGCATTGAGAGTGGACAAGATAGCTACCGCTGGTGAGATATGGGAATCTCCAAGTCTCAAGTTTTGGGGTACATGAAATTAGATCATGCTAATGGTAACTCTAAGAGGTTCCAAAGGCAGGCAACATTCTTCATCATAGCTAACTCAAATGCAAGGCAGTGAAAATGCCAGGAGAGTTGCTAGGTAGCATTGATTTTGGGAAGGGATATGATGATACTTTGTTGTGTTATGTAGGATATTAATTTCCATTAAATTTGGGACATGTTAGATATAACTTCATAAAATCCTAAGTCATGAAATTAATACATTACAAGTTCAAGCATAAATAATAGTTGTGAAGTTAATGCATTAAATATTCAAGCCTAAAGAAGAATTAATCAAGACCTAATGCACCGTACCAGAGACTTTGGCCTTACCCTCATTCCATAGACTTGCCAACGCAAGGCCAAAATTTTCATTCTTAGGAATATGTGGAAAGACCTTACATTTGGCCCACTTTTGGCGAAAAAATTTCATTCTAAAGAATAGGTGGAGTGAAATTGTGTTTGATAAATACAAATCAATGCTCAAGTTTGGACATTATTAAATAAAGGTATCCTTTTGAAGATATTGGAACACATGAGAGAAATAATATTGAAGATACATGAATTTTTAGACATACTATTAAAGACAAATGAACATATAATGGATGAAATCCTATTGATGATACATGAATTTTCAATAGAACTGTTATTCAAAAGATTTGATGGATTGAATGTAGCTTTAATACATTATCCTTTTTACAAGGGTGTTTGAGTTTAAGGCTTGAAACATAAGAATGAATTTGTGTTGAAGCCTAGTGGTTTGTTAAGGATATGTGGAACTTGAAGTAAAAGTACTTACAATGGAAGGGATTATATCAAGATCCTATTAAGGACATGTGAACATATAGTAGAATAATTCTACATAAAATCAGTGGATCAAACTTAATGGCTCAAAAGCAAAAAGGGATGATGGTGCAACCTAGGGGCTACTCTACGGCACTATGGCAGCAATCTTTGTAGTTACTATCAAAGGTAGTGTAACTTTTTTGTCAAGGAAAGAGACGCGAACCACTCCACATGACCTAGATCTATATGACCTAGGTTGCACCGACTTGTTTCTTTCATGGATAAAAAGTGACCCTTAGGTGATGCTATAGCACTCCCTTTTTTGGTCCATTATTATAGCACAATTGGGGCCTTTTGACCTAATACTAGCTACCCATCAAATATTTGTTGTAGATGTTAGGGGTAATTACCAAACTACTAGTGGTAGTTTTATCACCACCATTAGTAATTTTATTTGAGTGTTCCTTAATGGTAGTTCTCCTACTACTACATACAATATTACCAATAGTAGTCCTAATCCCAATGATAGTACACATAATATTATTATACCGTCCAACTTTAATCATCATTATATCTATGAATGCATATATATAGGTCTATCTATATCTATACCTATTTATTCGTCATCCAATACGTTTGCATTTATTTTTGGTGCTTTGCTTACTTTGAAACTAAAGATAATGTGATTTCATTATTGTTTGCATTCTTGTCAAACATGAGGAGCTGGAATGCATAAGAGTTGGGAGGCACATTATAATTTCTGTGCAGATTTGAGCCATTGAATAGCCTATTGATTCTGATTGTTTTCTTTCTTATTAAATCCTTAATTTGGTTATTTCACACCGAACATCGCCATATCAATTCTTTTTTTTTTGGTTCTAGTAATGTCCTATTGCAGCATAGTCTAGGGTTGATCAAACAAGATAAATGGGTGCTCACATTTAATATATTTTTGAGAGTTAGAGGATAGTGGCTGTAGACTATAAAATCATCACTTTGAATAAATTTGGCAAGATTCTTCTGATAGAAGGAATAATTTCTATTGCACTAAAGATGAAAGAAAATTATCAAAACGCTGATACAAGGCTCAAAACTGGTGCTACTAGGCTTAATAGTCGTAGGCTAGTAGTAGTACTAGTGTATTTACTAAGTAGTGTGCATGCCTCTCCTCATTAAAATTCATAGTCTTCAAAAATATATAATACATAAGTCAAAATATTCTAATTAGTTTTATCATCCTAATGTTGAAACTGACTTAAATTCATAGTCTTCAAAAAGGTATAATACATAAGTCAAAATATTCCAATTAGTTTTATTGTCCTCATGTCGAAACTGACTTTCTCTTCCTTCGTCTCCTATGAGCTTCAAACCTTTAATCCATTAATCTCTCAAATAGTAAGAATGGTCTTGTATTAAGAGACGATGATATCTAAAGTGATCTACAAATACTAAGAATGGTCTTATATTAAGAGGTGATGATATCTCAAGTGTTATACAAACCGTAAGAATGGTTTTGTATTAAAAGGTGATGATATCTCAAGTGTTCTACAAATAGTAAGAATGGTTCAAGTGTTCTACAAAAGTATTAGGTACCTCTTAGTGGCTGAAGGGAAGGAGTGATGATATCTCAAGTGTTCTACAAATAGTAAGAATGGTCTTGTATTAAGAGGTGATGATATCTCAAGTGTTCTACAAATAGTAATAATGGTTTTGTATTAGGAGGTGATGATATCTTAAGTGTTCTATAAAACTATTAGATACCTCTTAGTGGTTGAAGGGAAGGGGTTGGAAGTATGGGCAAAATCTCTAGGAACTACAGGATGGTTGCAAGAACAATTTTGAATGTCATAAATGACACTTGGGTTTTTCAACATATGGGTGAACTATTTTTAAACATTTTCTTTCATGGTTGATAACACTTTTAATAAGAAGAACCATTTTGAATGTCATAAGTGTTGATGCAATCCCATGCTATGAAGTCTACAGAAAGTTTTTTTTCCCCACATATGGGTGAAGTGATGTTTATGTTACTAAGTTCAACATATCAAGCAACGCATTTGTTTTGATTATTGAAGGAGTTTGATAATAAGACCCATTTCAAATGCAAAAGAATTGTTGTATCAGTAATGGAATCTGCTTTGGAGTGGAAATTCGGTTTCTTTCAAACCACATACTATTGTTGCATAATGTGAGTATGGCTCCAATTGGAAATTAAGGTAGACTATAATTCGCAATATTGGTATAGTTACACATAGTAACATAAGTTTTATTTTCGACAATTTTCCCAAATAGTGGTTTCCACAAAGCTATGTTGAATACCTCGATAAGGAAATTGTGGAAAAGCTCGCTCGCTTTTTTGGGCCCGCTCGCTTTTCCTAGCTCGCTCTATCGACTACCTCACTATCTTAGAGAGGATGGTAGATTAGAGAGCATTCATAGAGTCACATTTACAAGTAGGAGATGATGCCCTAATAGGACACACAAATCCACACAACTTTCAGTTTCACAGGCATAACAATATTCCAGTGATGCAATGGAAGCACTACTCAGTAGATGGAGATCATTTATGGAGTGAGTCATATGCTTTATTACAACGAATAATTCCATTAGAGGAAACTAGATTTGTTCTTGCAAAAAACAAATCACTTGACATAGATGAAATGAAAGGCTTGAAAGCCTTCATTAAACATCTTCAAAGTATGATGCAGAAATATCTTGAGCAATCAACTAAGAATTTGGAGACAATTAAATCAACTGAAGCACTTATCCAATCTTTAGAAAGACAAGAAAACTTAATGAGCATTGAATACTGTGAATCCTTTTGGCTGGAACAAGCTAGGTCACCAAGTTTTCCTTTGGATATAAATATGTTAGTAGATATGGAGGAAGCAGAGGAATGCCTTTTACCTCGAAAATATTGTGGCAGGAAGGGAGACAAACCCTTACCAGAGTTATACCATCTAATGAGATTGAAGAGGGTTTATTTGTTGCAGTTTGGGCATCTGATCCAGGTTCCTATGATCCAGGTTCAAAGTTGGATGACCAAGGTGTCCAAATTTGGGTTGCAAAGGTTGCTAACATAGAAAGGGATGACAAGGGAACTCCTATAACATTCACAGCTTTATGGTATGAACCAAAGCCATTGAAAAATCTCCCGAGAAGATATACAATAAAAAAACTCTATGAGGGATTCTTGTAAAAGAAACGTGAATGGGCTCCAAATAATGAGGGATTAATAGAAGTGGAAGTCACTAGCATTATTCATTGCTGGAAATCGAGGACACGAAGTTTTAAAAAGAAGCATGGATTACAATGTTGAAAAATCTATCACAATCCCCGATCCAAGTCGTGTCCATATTAAACATCATTTGGCAAGACTTGACCCATCAAGCGAAAATACATTACATGAATCTGATGACTTTGAACGAGATTCAGATGCATAATATAATGTTTTGTATGCTTTTTTCCATACAAATGGTGTATCTATACACCACCAATAAGATAATGTATTGTATGCTTTGTTTTTCAAAAAAAGGGTGTATCTATACACCACTTATATATTGAATTCAACAAACTCATTTTTTTCAAAAAAATGGTGTATCTATACACCACTTATATGTTGAATTCAAAAACTATTTTCTTATGGTGTCATATTTTCACTTTATTAGTATAGTGTTAAAATTGAACTAGAGTTAGGATACTACTATTATTATTATTATAGTTATTGGATGGGGGCACCATGCACAAGTTTGGAAATTATAGCTTCATTGAGCCATATTTTTTTTTATTAGAGGTCACCACTTGACTTTTTAGCTTAATAAGGCCATATTTGTTTATAAGTGACCCATTTAGTGCTCTAAAAAACCCAAATTTTTAGCTCACTAAGTGAAGTTGAGTGGAGAGGATATGCTAAAAAAAAAAGTCCAAACCAGGAGAGAAAGTCCAAAAATTTTGAATAGTGTATTCAGGGAAGGTTCAAAGAAGTGCACAACCAAAATGATATTCATCAACAACACTTCAACCACCATGACCTTTGCCCAGTCCATGGGTTTGGATGAACAGGAAGGGTGTGCACATCGCTCTTCAACCCCATAGTCGTTTAGATGGAGTACCTCATTTGTATAGTGGCTAGACCCCATGACACATGAGTCATTGCCAGAGACCACACACTTATCGATGTTGATTAAGGAGATCTCTTTGTGAGAGGTCCATCTATTTTACATGAGAAGATAAGATTCAAAATTTTCTAATCATTGAATATTAAATTGAATGTAAAGTGATGTGATGGTAATCATACCTCATAAGGCCACTTAATCATGTACAAATCTTTTGTAACATCTTGCGATAAGCATCCTTTCATTGTAATTTCAAGGATAAAACTATCCAAGAAACAAAGAAGTTATAGGAGTACATTGCAATCCCAGTTATAGTAATGCATTGGCAATATTAAGAGCATTCAAGCATTAAGATTGATTTGAAACATGTAGAATATCTATAACAACTTGTGCCAATCATGGGACTTGAGGCCATTAAGCTTATTGTTCTTTGTAAATGCTCCTTTCAAGAAATGCATGTGTCCACTCATGTCCAAAATGCGGTGATGTCCTTCTTGACTAGTGCCTTCTCTCTTTTGAAAAAGATCCATGGTGCTTTTGGGAGAAGAACTCTACCAACATGGGTTTTGGGACACAACTTGGGCATCCTATCCATTTCAAGTCTTCTTGTGCACCCAATGTGTCTCTATCACCAACTAAATGTGCCCAAATAGAAGCCCCCACATTCTTGAAGATGTGTGTGGGATCCTTGAGGGATTATTGATTTGTGACTATCATCAATAAGGAATCTCGTGAAAGATTGGTAGCCTCTTCATATCGGGGGTATATGGATGGGGATATTTCAACAGGCATATCGATGCCTATTCTGATGTTTCCACACTTAAAAAAAAAATTTCAATGTATTTTGCATCACAAGACTCATTGGAAGCGACATATACCTTGCAGTCAACATAGATTAGAACTCAAGGGACATGTTTTTTAATTAAAAAAGGGCAATATTGCATCGCAAGAGTCATTGGAAAGCGACGTATACCTTGTAGTCAACCTAGATGTAGAACTTGAGGAACATGCTATAAACCTAGATGCAGACCATGTTAAGAGTTAGGTAATTGTGTGTACCCATCCTCCACCTATGATCCACACAAGGCAACAACCAAGCCACACCTTGCATCAATTGATCCAATCACTATTGAGGGTGAGGAATACTTACCCTTTATGACATGTTGGAAGAAATCGAGGATGAGGTACTATGCCAGCTCTCAAATGATGCTTACAAGGACGTCATTGACTTGGAGCTTCCATCGATCCAATACTCAATGAGAATGCACGCTTCCATGATTCCATCCTCACCAATTTAGAGGCAATCTATCTCACATAGAAGGTAATCAACAATGCTTAGAGTACTAGATATTTGAGAAAGAATTCTTGGATTTGTAAAGGTCATTGTTTAGGGACAAGGATGAAGAAGCTAGCACCTCAGCTTTAGCATAAATGCCAAGACCCACTAGAAAAGAGATTCTAGTTGGACACTGCAATAGATGTCCTTTACAATGAGGCAAAAAACTTTACCAGATAGGGTTTATGGTTTATAATCATATTTCGTAATCCTTTGATTGAATTTCCAATCCATATGATCTATACCCTCTACATTTCTATAGTTTTCAATTTTTTCATTGAAAGTCCATGTTTAGTCTTCAACCAGTAGGAAATCAAAACTAGGGACTTTTTATTCGAGTACATAATCCTATAAATTTGTCTTATTTTGAGCCGAGGTGCTCATTTAATCAATATAATGCACAATATGAATTTTTAGACCCAAAAGGGCCTTGAAAATGAGAAATCCGAGATGGTGCGACATCAAAAATTACCCCCTAGCTATCACCTCCTCCTATCCTTTCTTGGGATCTCAGGTATTTACTCAATTAAGCCTTAATTCAAAGATGAGAAATGAATCATGCATTAGAAGGACAAGGGTGTTGAGATATCGAGCTCCACTCGTGATATGCCAGGGTGACCGTTGTGCATTTATGTCACCGACTTGTTAGCTGCAGATGCGGTTGGTACACCGCCCATGAATAATAGCTGGATGACAGCTATCCTTATGTACTCTAGTTCATGGCTCAGCTAGTATGCCACCTTAGTTAGCTGAGTTTGGTTTGAGACCCACATATAGGGTTCTTCTATTTTTTTGTACTAGAGTTCTTTTGGCTTTCACAACTAAGAAGAGGAAAACTGTTTTCAGCCTCCACCTTTGTGTGTATTCCCCCATTGTGTATGTGAGAAAGTCGCAAGTGAGCTTCCTTCCTTCTCTCCCACTATCTTCACATGGTATCAGAGCCTGGTTCATAGTAAGGAGCTCAAGAAAGCAAACCAAGTTCGCGGTGTCCTAGTAAGAGGACCAGTGTTGCTTTCCTTTTTCGAGTTTGGAAGAAAATCTCTACAAGTAGCACAGCTGGAAGTGCAAGAGTGCACTATCTCATATTGAGACGCCCTTCGCAGTATGGCGAGAGGGCAGTATATGCTTCGAGAAAGGGCCAAGCCCTAGGTGACTTTATTTTTCTGATTCGAGGCCATTTCGAGGCCCGTTTTGAAGGTGGACGTTTTTTGCAAGCACTCAGAAAAAGGCCCTGTTTTTGCTGTGCGACCAATGCTTTGCAGGTTGGTGAAAAGTTACCGCAGAAATTGCATCATATGCTTGTGCGCAGAGATATTGGGAGTTACAGAATCATCCTTATTGCCTGTTCATGCAAAATCATCCCTAGGAAGTGACTGTGTGGTCAAATATGACTTTCGTCAGTTTTGCAGATTTGCCTGTGTGAGGCAGAAACTGTGTTTTTTGCAGTGATAGAATATTTTGCAGTGTTCTGTAATGGCATCTGATTCTCTTTTATAGATTGTCACTGAAAAGCTTGATAAGAACAACTTCCAAACATGGAAGTTTAGAATGAGGAATTTCCTTATGGGAAAAGGCTATTGGGAGTTCATTATAGGAAATGAAGAAGAACCAATTCTTCCTAATGTTCCCAATCAGCAGGAAATGCAAGCATTTAAAGGATGGCATGAGAGAGCCAGAAAAGTTATGTATTGGTTGTCTATCAGTATTTCAGATTCTATGATTGTGCATATTCAGGATGCAAGTACGCCAAAGGAGGCATGGGATACTTTGGCAAAAATGTATAGCATAAATACGTAAGCCAGGAAAATGCAGCTCAAGTAAGAGTTGCACAATGTGCAGAGAGAAAATATGAGCATCAATGACTACCACATGAAGGTGAAGAAAATTGCAGATGCACTTGCTTCCATGGGGTCGCCAGTGAAAGATGATGATCTAGTCTCTATGACCTTGAATGGTCTAGGAAAGGATTATGCACAGTTTCGGACATCCATTGCCGTCCGTGAAAAATTTCCTGATTTTGAGTTGTTTGCTCTTCTAATTTCTGAAGAGCAGAGAAATGGTGGTGCATCTTCTTCAGGAAGAACTTTAAAAGAAACTGTCTTCTACTCAAATGCTGGAAGAGGTAGAGGCAGAGGTAGAGGAGGCTGATCTATTGGCCATGGTAGAAATCAGAATATGCAGCAAACTCAAGAAAAGCAGTCCTTTGGAGGAGGACATGGTAACTCTAGAGGCAAGGGGAGCCAAAGAGGCCGTGGTGGATGGCAGAGAGGTCAAAATGCAAACAGCAATGTTGAATGCTACTATTGTGGTAAAATGGGTCATATGGCCAAAGACTGCTACAAAAAGCAGAATGACATCATGAATGGAAAATTGCAGCAAGGGAATTATGCATCTTCTAATAGACAGGGTGATGAAAGAAATGAGCATCTGTTTATGGTGTAGCACATGAACAATTCTGTGACAAGTGCAGAAGAAAGCAATGATGTGTGGTATGCTGACTCAGGTGCGTCAAACCACATGACAGGTCATGCAGAATGGATGCAGGATGCAAGGAAAATGGAAAGACCACGATTTGTGGAGACTGGTGATGATACTACACATCCTATTGTGCAGATTGGTAAAATTCCTTTGTCTATGCAGGATGGCAAAAAGAAATACCTGTTTGATGTATTTCATGTCCCGAACATCACCAAGAACCTGGTTTCTGTTGGTCAAATGGTTGAGCAGGGCTTGCAGGTCAGATTTAATCCTCATGGATGCTTTATTGAGGATATGAAAAATAATGGTCGCTTGATAGCAAAAGGAAAGAAGAAGGGAAGAATGTTTACGTTGGATGTGGACATGCCTGAATTGAGTGCAACAATGTTTGCACATGGGATCGGTGTAGTTGCAGATATTGATATCTGGCATAAATGCATTGGTCATGTTAATGTACAGTGACTTAAATCAATGCAGGCCCAAAATATTGTTGCAGGATTGCCTAAATTCAAGGTTGCAGAAATGTATAAGGTATGTGAAGCCTGTCAATTTGGAAAATAGGCAAGGAAACCATTTCCTAGGCATGTTCAAGAGAGTAAGATGCCATTGGAATTAATCTACTCTAATGTGTGGACCACTAAAGCTACATCTATTGGAGGCTATCATTATTTTGTCACTTAGCTATGCCACGAGATCCTTCCTTGCCTTTGGCGTGAAATTCGATCGTTCGGCCACTTTGTTATCCTATCTCCATGCAAAGGAGAATAGCACGATTTCTACGTGCATGGTTCAAGGCAGAGTTACGATCAAGAAGTCTATGGGCAATATAACTACTGACTGAGATCAACGAGTGTATAAGAGCCATGTCTCATCCCTGGACTGAGCAATGATCAGAGTCTTCTTATGGTCATAAGAGCTACGATGTCTTATGGACGTCTATATCAGCAGCTTCTTTCCTTTACAGGGAGTCCACACAGCTTGCCTCTCTCGCTATCAATCTTGCAAAGGGATGGACAAGAGTATTGGCGGTAGTATAGTTCAGAAGCTATCGTATGAGTAAGAAAAAGAAAGAGAAACGACCAAGCACAATGCATTAACCTTGAAGCTGCATTTTGAATCGCAATGGTTTGAGTGGGAGGCTTTATATAGCCATCAACATATTTAGGCCGACCCTGTCGGTCTATATTCATGCAACGTTTCACCTTATATGTGCATTTCCATGCAACGTCCCATGGGTAGTTTAAAAAAAATATCCCTTAATAGCAATTCCTCACGGATTAGCAGATGTTTGAACACAACAGGTGAGGACTATAGCAGAAAAGTTTGGGTGTATTTTATGAAAAAGAAAAGTGAAGTGTTTGGGCACTTCAAATCTTTTAAAGCTATGGTTGAAAAAGAAACAGGCTTGCAAATAAAATGCCTAAGGTCAGATGGAGGGGGAGAGTACCTCTCAAATGAATTTGCAAGGTTCCTGCAGGAGCATGGCATAAAGCAGCAATATTCATGCAGTCATACCCCACAGCAAAATGGACTTGCAGAAAGGAAAAACAGGCATATTGGAGAGGTATCTCGGGCCATGCTAAATGAAAAAGACCTACCAGATTATTATTCGGCTGAAGCAGTTGCTACTGCAGTTTACATAATGAATAGGACTCCCATTGCAGCAATACATGGCATGATGCCAGAGGAGATGTATACTGGTAGGAAACCAGATATTTCTCATTTGAAAATTTTTGGTTGCATTGCCTATGTTCATGTGCCAGATGAGTTGAGGTCCAAGTTGGATCCAAAAGCTGAGAAGTGCATCTTTATTGGTTATTCTCTGTAGCAGAAAGGGTATAGATGCTATAACCCTTCTACTCGTAAGTTTACAGTGAGCAGAGATGTTGTTTTTGATGAGATGAGCAGCTAGTATAAACCAGTAAATGTGATTGATGATGTAGATGCACAAAATGGTAATGCTGCACAGAATTCACAGCAGCAGTCACAAAATATTAGTGGACGTTTAGTGTCCTCTAGCAGTGGTTCACATACTTCGCCATGGACAGGCAGATTGAGATCAGGAGAATCTCCTCAAAGCAATGCAGATAGTGGTATGCAGGTATCACGAAAAGGAAAATAGAAGGTAGATCAGCCCATGTTTGATGTAAATGCAGGTCACTCTTATGTGGATGGTGAATCCAATGGCTTAGAACAGAGCATTGATGATGACTTGGGTATTCATTCTATTGTTACACCTGGAGTAAGGAAGACCAGGGATGTTTTGAGAGCACCTAGAAGTGAACCTATTTTGTGCAGGTCTACCAGAGCTAGGTATCATGTGGATAGGCTGAAATATGATGGATTTACAGCCATTCACTATGCCTATATGATCAAAGTGATACAGGAACCAGAACCCACTTCTTTTGAGCAAGCCATGGGAAAAGAAAAATGGGAGAAAGCCATGGATGAAGAAATGGATGCCTTGGAAGCAAATTGTACGTGGGAATTGGTGCCTTTGCCTAAAGACAAGAATGCAATTGGCTGTAAGTAGGTTTATAAGGTGAAGCACAATGCAGATGGTTCTGTGAATAGATACAAGGCAAGATTAGTTGTCAAGGGGTATGCATAGACATATGGCATTGATTATGAAGAAACATTCAGTCTGGTTGCAAGGATGGCAACCGTAAGAGCAGTCATTGCTATGGCTGCGTCAAAGGGATGGTCTTTATATCAGATGGATGTAAAGAATGCCTTCTTGCATGGTGATTTGCAAGAAGCGGTCTTTATGGAGCAGCCACGAGGTTATGTTCGTGCTATTCATCTTGAGTTTGTTTGCACGTTGGAGAAAGCCTTGTATGGCTTGAAGCAAGCACCTAGAGCATGGTTTGACAAGATAGGATAGTATGTTGTCACTATTGGCTTTCAGATTTCCAAGGCAGATTTCTCACTTTCTATGAGAAAAATAGAGAAAGGTATTATGCTGCTTGTCATTTATGTTGATGATTTGATCATCACAGGTGATAGTGATGAAGATATCCTTCATGTGAAAATGCTATTGAAGTAGAAGTTTGAGATGAAGGATTTGGGAGAGCTGCGTTATTTCTTGGGCATTGAGGTGATTAGATCACCAAGTGGGATACGGCTCTTGCAGAGGCAGTATGGATTGACATGCTGTCCAAATATGGGATGACAGGCTGTAAGCCTATTTCAGTTCCTTTGGAGCAGAATGTGAAGCTGAGCACAGATGCAGGTGAGCTTCTAGAAGACCCTACTATGTACAGACGCATAGTAGGAAGTTTGATTTATATGACTATTACTAGGCCAGATTTGAGCTATGCTGTTGGATTGGTAAGTCAGTTTATGCAAGCTCCAAGGAAACTGCATTTGGATGCGGCCAGACGCATACTCAGGTATGTGAAGTCCACATTGCAGTATGGACTATTTTATGAGGTTGGGGTTTCAGATATAGTTGCATGGATACACTGATGCTGATTGGGTTGGTAGTATTTAAGATAGACGATCTACGAGTGGATATGTGTTCTCTTTTGGGAGTGTTGCAGTCACTTGGAGCAGCAAGAAACAGCTTACAGTTGCCTTGTCAAGCACAGAGGCTGAGTACAGGGGTGCAGCAATGGTTGCATGTGAGGTAGCTTAGTTGCATAAGCTACTTTATGATATGCATCAGTCTGCAGAGGGGGCAGTTGTCATTTATATTGACAACATGAGCAGTATACACTTGGCAAATAACCCAGTCTATGATGCTAGAACAAAGCACATTGAGGTACATTATCACTATGTGCGGGAGAATGTTTTACTAGGTCTTATTGATCTAGTTTATGTCAGCACAGAGGATCAGGTAGCTGACATATTCACGAAGGCATTGGACGCAAAGAAGTTGCGCAAGTTCAGAAACCTGCTTGGTGTGCAAGAATTGGGATTGAGCTCGAGGGGGAGTGTTGAGATATCGAGCTCCACTCATGATATGCCAGGGTGACCGTTGTGCATTTATGTCACCGACTTGTTATAACTGCAGATGCGGTTGGTACATCGCCCATGAATAATAGCTGGATGACAGCTATCCTTATGTACTCTAGTTCGTGGCTCAGTTAGTATGCCACCTTAGTCAGCTGAGTTTGGTTTGAGACCCACATATAGGGTTCTTCTATTTTTTTATACTAGAGTTCTTTTGGCTTTCACAACTAAGAAGAGGAAAACTGTTTTCAGCCTCCACCTTTGTGTGTATTCCCCCATTGTGTATGTGAGAAAGTCACAAGTGAGCTTCCTTCCTTCTCTCCCACTATCTTCACAAAGGGAGACTACTTGTCAACCGACTCTTTGTGGGGGTTAAAGGTCATTGTGCCTTTACCCCGGTTATGTACAATACTCAAACACATATATAAATGAATGAAAAAGAAGATTAGGGTGGTTCTGCACCCACCAAAACTTGTGTGGCTCTCTGTCTCTCTCTCTCCTTCTTCTGTTCTTGCTTCCATTGAGTGCACTCTCAACTGGTATTAGAGCCCGAGTGATCTAGCTGAGCGTGCGTGAATGCTTGGAAGCTCAGTAGCTCTGTGGGAGGAAGGAGAAGCTTTGTGGGAAGCTTTGTGGGTGACTTTACTTGCATCCGAGTGTGCAGAGACCTTGGAGGAACCTTTGGAAAAGTCACTTTGGCTTTGTGAAGTGGTTTTGAGAGCCTGTTAAGTGGTTTCAAAGAAAAAGTCGTTTTTTGAGCTTTTTCCTATTCCGTTCGATGACAGAGACTCCGTATTGACTGGTAGAGGCAACTATTGCTTGCTTTTGGTGTCCACTTCACTTCAGGAGCTTGGAAACACCTTCATTCTTGAATCTGGGATCATTTCATTGGATTTCTGACTCACTGTGTCAGTTCCTGCGTTTTTTGACCGAGTGTTGGAACTCAAGTTTGGAGCAACCATTTGCAGATCTGTCAGTTCCGGTGGACTCAGGAGGTCCTAAAACTTCTATGTTGCTCATTATTCGCACTCCGGTGGAGTTTACAAACAGCTCTGTTTCCAAAAACGTTTTTCAGTCCGTGTGTTGGACCCAGTGATTGAGACCACGGTTTTCAAAACCGTCTGTCCCATAGCGTTTCGGATGCCCAAAACCCCCTACCTGTCAGTTCTTGTGTGATTCGGTGGAGGATTTTCAGAGTTATAGATCTCTGTGTATTCGATTTCGTCTCTCTGTTATGCATTTTTCATTCTAAGGTTTTGAAACCTTAGATTTATGCCACATGGCAGTGGATAAGTGTTGACTCCCATTTCTCACTCATCGGTTGGGATTTTGGAGTTCTGGTAGAAGAGAGATATTTGTAGATTTTCTTGCTGAGTCCGATTATGCAATGGCGCCCATGTTTTGAGGCATCTCAGGTTCTATTTTCAGTAGCGCTCATTACCGTGAGACTATGATTTCTTGAGCATACCTTATGCAGATCACTCTAGTTGCAGTTTGAGCAGTGTGCACTCATTCGTGGTATGCATTGGGTTGCAGTGGATGATTTATAGGCCATTTGGATGCATTACGGTCCTTATTGGATGCGCTGATAGGCCCAAATTGCCTTGTGGGATGCTATTTTTTATGGACGCTTTGCACATGGATGCTATTTTAAGCTGAGGGACAGCTTTGACACATTGCAGGTGATGCATTGATAGTGCTATGCTCTCTTGGATGAGATATTGTTGATGCATATGCTAGTGGACGGTGTTTATGCTTGAGTCATTTAGCGCTTATTGGCATTTTCCTTTGGGCCAGATTTGCTCATATGGATGCATAGTATATGCACATGAGTGAGATGCATCTTTTGATGCTTTGAGCTTAGAGTTTTGGTGATATTTCACTCTATTGTGGCATACACATTTGGGTGCACCTGGTATTTGGTGTGATTCTCTCTTGCAGGCACTAGCATTTGGGATTTTGTTTCATTTGCATCATGGCATCCTCTTCCATGTCTGAAAAGGAGTTTTTCAGCATTAAAAAGTTTGATGGGACAAACTTTTCTTTGTGGAAAGAATAAATAAGGGATGTGCTTATTCAAAAGAAGTAGGTTAAACCCTTGGCAGGTATTGAAGCTAAGCCTGCAAATATGTCTGAGGATGATTGGAATGAGTTGGATGCATTAGCAAAGTCTACTATTAGACTTCATCTTGCAGAGTCAGTTTATTTCAAAGGTAGTAAATGAGCAGACTACAGAAGATTTGTGGAACAAACTGTGTGCCACTTATGAGAAGGAAACTGCCTCTAATAAAGTTTACCTCATGAAGAGGTTGTTTGAGCTGCAGATGAAGGAAGGGGTCTCCATTGCTTCTCACTTGAATGAATTCAATATTATTTTCAGCCAGCTTCAGGCTCAGAAGATGAATTTTGATGCGGAGACTAAGGCAATATTTCTCTTATGTTCATTGCCATCCTCATGGGATACCTTCCGTATAGCTGTCAGTAACTCTGCACCTGGTGGAGTACTGAAATTTGATGATATTGTGGGTAGCTTGTTGGTCGAGGAGATTAGACGGAAGTCTATGGACGGCAACAAGCAGGATGCAGCCTTAAATGTGCAAAGGGGCAGATCACAGTTCAGGGGGAAGTCCCAAGAAAGAGGGAAGTCACGTAGCAAATCTAGGGCACGGAACATTGAGTGTTACCATTGTGGCAAGAAGGGCCATATGAAAAAGGATTGCTACAAGCTGAAAAGAGAGCAAAAGGATAAGAAAAAGAATGCAAATTGGGGTGCAAATCAAAAGGAAGAGAGTCCAAGGGAGGACAAAGGAAAAGTGAAGATCGAGGAGATCAATGCAGTCACACATGATAGTGACAATGACGTTCTCTTCATGTCTAGTTTATCTGCAGAGTTGCTTACCACTTCAGATGATGCATATTCCCAGGATTGGATTTTGGATTCTGGTGCTTCATTCCATATTACTCCCCATAGGGAATGGTTCTCCACTTATGACAGTGGAAAGACAGGTTGTGTGCATCTTGGAAATGACTATGCATGTGACATAGTGAGAGCAGGTGACATAAAGTTTTCTTTTGCAAATGGGTCTGCATTTGTTTTGAAACATGTGAGACATGTGCCTAAGCTGACCAAGAGTCTTATTTCAGTGGGTCAGCTAGATGATGCTGGTTTTCACACCACTTTTGGCTTTCAGAGTTGGAAAATTCAGAAGGGCTCTATGCTTTTGGCTAGGGGTGCCAAGTGTGGGACTTTGTATCCCTTACATGTATCAGGGGTATTTGATCATGTTGTTGCAATAACCGAGCAGCCAAGCACTTCTTTGTGGCATTGCAGGTTGGGGCACATGAGCCAGAATGGAATGAAACTCTTATGCCGTTTGGGTTATGTACCGCATTTGAGTTTCTCTGATTTTGAATTTTGTGAGCACTGTCTCT
Source organism: Dipteris shenzhenensis (assembly GCF_047967505.1). Lineage (NCBI taxonomy): Eukaryota > Viridiplantae > Streptophyta > Polypodiopsida > Gleicheniales > Dipteridaceae > Dipteris > Dipteris shenzhenensis. The sequence continues at coordinate 51,567,777 of NC_141601.1, forward strand.
ATGGGAAGCAGACTAAATCAGCCCATAAAAGAAGGGGAAAGAAAGAGTTTGAAAACCTTGATTTGGTGCATTCAGACGTATGTGGTCCCATGCCTACACGGTCATTAGGCGGGGCTGAATACTATGTGACATTCATTGATGATGCAACTAGGAAAGTGTGGGCTTATGCTATAGCTCGGAAGAGTGATGTGTTACAGGTATTTCAGAAATGGCTGGCCTTGGTTGAGAATCAGTCAGGTAGAACGCTTAAATGCATACGGACTGACAATGGTGGAGAGTATCTCTCTCATGACTTTTAGCATTTCTGTGATACACGTGGGATTAAGAGGGAGCTCACATCCCCTCGCACTCCAGAGCAAAATCTAGTTGCAGAAAAGATGAACCGTACCATTCAAGAAAGGTTGCAATGCATGCTTTCCAATGCAAGTATTTCTGGTGGTTTTTGGGCTGAGGTAATGAAGACTGCAGTGCATGTGATCAATAGATCACCTAGTAAGAGTTTGGATGGTGGTATTCCTGAAGAGGCATGGAGTGGCAAGAAGCCCTCTTACTCTCATTTGCGTATATTTGGGTGTGAGGCATATGCACATGTGCCAAAAGAGCTTCAAAAGAAGCTAGATCCTAAGTCTAGGAAATGCATCTTTCTGGGTTATGGTGAAAGTGGAGAGATGGGCTATCGTCTCTGGGATCTAGAAGCAAAGAAGATAATACGCAGCCATGATGTGGTCTTCAATGAGAAGAAGATGCATAAGGACCGATGAGGGATGTGGAATGAGGAGAATCACTTTCCAGGATGTGAATCCACCTGCATATGATGATAGACAGCAAGCTGTCCATGCACCAAGTGTGCAAGAAATGGTACCACCAAGCACTCCCACAGGTATACAATCAAGGGTAGAAGATGGATCATCTATTGGTGGAAATGATGAGCCAAATATGGCTGATATGCAAATGGGACAGCAAGCTGAAATGCCCTTGAGAAGATCTTCTAGGGTGTCTAGGCCGCCTGATAAGTTTGTTCCAGGGGTAGACTATGTGATGCTTACTGATTGCGGGGAGCCTTCTTGCTACAGAGAGGCTATGATGCGTGAGGATCAACGCAAGTGGGAGTATGCTATGCAATCAGAGATCAGTTCACTTATGAAGAATAAGACATGGGACTTGGTTTCTTTGCCACATGGAAAGAAAGCATTGCCATGTAAATGGGTCTATAAAATGAAGGTCACAGGTGATGATGTGCCTAGGTACAAGGCCCGTTTGGTTGCTAATGGGTTCAAGCAAGAGAAGGGTGTGGACTTTGATGAGATATTCTCTCCAGTTGTGAAGATGACCACACTTAGATGCATGCTTGGACTAGTGGCATCAGAGGATATGGAGCTTATGCAAATGGATGTCAAGACAGCTTTTTTGCATGGGGATTTGCATGAGGAAATTTACATGGTGCAGCCGGAAGGCTTTGAAGAAAAGAGCAAAGAGCATTTAGTTTGCAAGCTGAAGAAGAGTCTCTATGGTCTTAAGCAAGCACCTAGAGAATGGTATCAGAAGTTTGATGCTTTTATTCAGTCCCAGGGTTTTAGAAGGAGTGAAATTGATCACTGCCTCTACACTAAAAGGGCTAAGGATAATAGCCTGATAATCCTGGCACTATATGTGGATGATATGCTATTGGCTAGCAAGAATACTTATGAGCTAGATGCATTAAAGGCCAAGTTGCATGAGGCCTTTGATATGAAGGATTTGGGATTTGCAGGTCATATTCTTGGTATGCGCATCACGCGTGATCGGAGTAGGAAACTCCTTTGGCTTTCACAAAAAGAGTATGTTACAAAAGTATTGCAGTGTTTCAATATGGAGGGGGGGAAGGCAGTGAGTACTCCATTGCCTCCATATGTGAAATTGAGTCATACAGATAGTCCCAAATTAGATGAGGAAAGGGCCATGATGGCCAAGGTTCCTTATGCATCAGCGGTTGGGAGTCTTATGTATGCTATGATAGCTACTAGACCAGACATTGCATTTGTAGTGGGAGTTGTTAGCCGGTATATGGCTAATCCAGGAAAGAGGCATTGGGAGGCAGTTAAGTGCATCATGAGGTACATGAAGGGTACCAAGGAGATGTGCATCTGCTTTGGTAGAGGAGACATGCGTGTACTTGGGTACACAGATTCAGACTATGTAGGGCATGTGGATAGTAGGAGATCCACTTCTGGTTATGTGTTCACCTTTGCAGGTGGTGCAGTGTCGTGGATGTCTCGCACACAGAAGTGCATTGCTTTGTCTACCACAGAGGCTGAGCATGTTGCAGCCACAGAGGGTTGCAAGGAGGCTATATGGCTTGATCGGCTAGTGGGAGATTTGGGGATTCATACAGGTGTACCGACATTGCATAGTGATTCCATGAGTGCTATTATTCAGCTAGCACGGAATCCGGTCTTTCATGCAAAGACCAAACACATTGAGGTCAGGTACCATTTCATCAGGGAGGTACTTGAGGACAAGCGCATAGAGCTTGTCAAGGTTCATACAGATGATAACCCTGCAGATATACTGACGAAGAGTCTACCTAGTCAGCGGTTTGAGTATTGTCGTGTATTGATGGGCATTGGATAGTATGCTCACTGGTTGTTCTCCCTTAAAGGCACAATGTCCTTTAAGTGGGAGGTTGTGGGGGTTAAAGGTCATTGTGCCTTTACCCCGGTTATGTACAATACTCAAACACATATATAAATGAATGAAAAAGAAGATTAGGGTAGTTCTGCACCCACCAAAACTTGTGTGGCTCTCTGTCTCTCTCTCTCCTTCTTCCGTTCTTGCTTCCGTTGAGTGCACTCTCACTCTCCATGATCTGTCTTGAGAATTCTTAGGCAATGACTTTATTTCTTCTATTCTTCTCTTTTTGGGCCTCACCTTCTTTGTAGTGCAAGTCTTCATTTCAATACTATTCCACTTCTTGTAGTTTGCATGTGCCCTAAGCTTTGGATGGTACTTCCCCCTTCACGTTGACCATAGATTCCATCCATGTTGTGGGCTCCACTATCCATCATTAACAACCGTGTACTTTGACAAAACCATGCACATCCATTAGTGCATTCCAAGGTCATTTCAAATAATCAACCCATTTAATCAATCACACTGTATTTCCATTTTCATCATTGGACTTGGCATCTGTTGGGAAAATTTGTTCTTTTCCCTATTCTCTCTCTCTTCTTTTCTCAAAGTTGGATCTACGGCATGTTATAAGGCATAGGCATGGCAATGAAGGAAGATGGCAAAGCGATGGCAATGCAAGTTGGCCACATGCTTTGCAAGGATCCTTAAAGGTTGTATTGTAGTGAGAACAGAGGGGTCAAGAAGCCACCTCCATTATTGCCATCTACCTACGATAGTTATTTACCACCAGGGAAACCCTCAACTTGAGCCATGTCATGCAAGGCCATAGATTGGTTGCTAAGGTACATACACTCTGGGGTCATGTGTCGAATAACCAACTGGGGGAGCCAGTTGGCAAGGCAACATATGGAGTAATTCATTTATAGAGCTTACTGATACGTGGTTCATTCTTGAGTCTCTCCCCTTGCAAGGAATCTTGCAACCTGCCAAGGCCTCTGATTGGCGTTGTTGCTATTGACCGGTGCATAGGTCGGGGAAGGGGGGGCGAGTTTGCCCAAGAGCCTTTCCTTTCGGCAGACAACTCGAAAACGAATGGGTTTGGATGCTCCTATTCCAAGTCTGCCGAAACTCGAAAACGAATGGGTTTGGATGCTCCTATTCCAAGTTGGGCATTGCGAGCGTCACACCCAATGTAAGGCTAGTTCATAAAGGTACTCCTTGTGGTTCCTTTTCAAACACCCGTGTCTTGACCTTCAAGTATGAGGGTAGATGAGATTGATCATTGGGGCGGCTGGTCAAAGAAAAGTCAAAGTGATGCCCTATGCTGTCCATCTGGCCACTCATCCTGATTCCTAGTATTATTAAGTCTATTCCAATAGCTGGCAAAAAAGAAAGTATTATGTCCTTCGCAAGGGGAGACGAAGCTCACCTGTCGGAAAGCCAAAGCTAACCTTGCCATGCGCCATGGCTCTCGTAGATGGACTATGGATGCCAGCCCTTGTCTTCTTTGGCCTGCTCTACGCCCCTCACCACTGTCACGCAACAACTTGGATCGTCGGCGACAGCAGTGGCTGGAATGTCGGAGTTCATTACGATCTCTGGCTTCAAGGGAAAACCTTCGAATTGGGCGATGTCCTCGGTGAGTGCTTCTTCACCTGGCCGTTGCCCTTCCTTGAAACCACCTCACTACTATGACGTATCGTCTAGTTCAAGTAGGCATTTGTGAAGATTATTCTTCTTGCCCGTAGTTTTTACAGTTTCAAGGAACATTAGGTGCATAATGTTTTCAAAATCCGCCCAATTCTGTCGCCATTTTGCTAGTTTCATGGATGGGCGATCCCCTCTCTAATCGCTCCGGGTAATTTCAGTGTTCTCTTACGATCCGACTAAGCACAACGTTTTAGAAGTGTCGGAAGCGGACTACGCAAGTTGCACTACAGCTGCTCCCATTGCTAATTACACCGGTGGTAGCACAAGGATTACGCTGCACAATGCCAGTACTTCCTACTACATATGCGGAACTCCCGGCGATTGTTTGGATGGAATGACTCTTGCTATCGAAATTGGCAAGTCTGCTCCGGCGCCTGCACCACTTCCCTCCACAAATGGAGCTCCAGCATCTGTTTCCAGCCCCAATCCGAGTGCGAGCTTGGCACCCTCACAAGGGACGCAATCGTCTGGGCCTGGATCATCTCCGCCCTTACCTTCAGTGGCACATCGTCGGAGGCCGGCCTCATCTCTGGAAGTCGGAGCGTTGATGGCAATGGGAGCGGTCTTATTGAGTCACTCTTTCCTCTACAGCACGGAGAACCAGAGGTTCGTCTTTATAAGCAACATCGATTAGGGATACATTAACTCGAGGGGGAGTTACACAGGAAGAACAGTTCTTGCAATATTGTAATCAAGTTTTCTTCGGAGATTAATTTCGATCAAGGGAAGACTCTAGCGACTCAGAATAGGAAGAACAACCCTTGCAATATTGTAATCAAGTTTTCTTGGGAGTTAGAACACGAAGAACAACTCTTGGAATATTGTAATCAAGTTTTCTTGGGAGGTTGAAATTTCGATCGAGGGAAGACTCTTGCAACTCGAGGGGGAGTTAGAACACGAAGAACAACTCTTGCAATATTGTAATCTCTTGCAATATTGTAATCAAGTTTTCTTGGGAGGTTGAAATTGTTGGAATTTCGATGAGGGGAGACTATGTTCCCAATTTTTTGTTTTTCCTTCAGAAGAGAGATTTGTATTAAGGTGAAGAATAGATCTACAAGGTGGCCTTGATAAGGCTAGGGAGGAGGTGATTCCCAAGGTTTATGGCATTCTGAGCTAGCATCCAAATATGTTCAATCCAAGGTAATGAAAGGAAATGAGGGATGGTAGTGGCAATGTTTCTAAGTCGCTCCCAATACTTGTCAATTCCTTATGCAACAACCACATTTCAAAATTCATAGAATCATGTTGGTAGGGCTCTCCAAACGTTGTATGGCTATCAATCTTTTTGGGAAAAAAAAATAAATTCATAGAATCATAATGTCAAACTTGCAATTTTAAAATGCGTTAGTTTCTGCCAAGTATAGTGCATCCTTGGTGACTTGAGCACACACAAGGATGGATTCCATTTTAATTTAAATGAACTTGTCCCATTTTTAAGGGTTTTTCTTGTTGGAGGTGCTTCCCTTTTTTACATGGTTCCACCTTGTGCATGTGCACATCATGGGTTCGTTTGCTCAATGATAAACAAGCCCATGGCTTACCAAGGCTAGGAGGAGCATTGCCACTTCTTTATAACACTAGGGTGTCTTCTTGTGTTGTACATTAAATACTTGAAGAATGATGCATTTACAAAAGTTTCTTCTGTGCAAAGAGATGCTCTAGAATCATCCTTGATGGCATGAAACTCTTGATGTTTGAAGATTTGTATGAGTCGTCATTGGATACCATAGAGAATATGGTGAGAAATGTTTGTTTTTCTTTTTTACTAAAGTGTATCTTGTTGCAATTCTTAGCGTCTTGTACACGATCTACATGCAATAGTTTAAGCTAAATGAAAGTTATAAATTAGGCAACATAACAAGTATAGTATTTTCCCTATTTAGCAAAAAAATCAAATTTTCATTTGTTGGTGGAGTATTAGTTGTTGTGACAAGGTGAGGGATAAAAAGGAAGAGGGAAAGTGCATGGTTAAACTAAGGGGGAGGCGATCACTGAATGAAAAGAGGGGGAAGTGAGCGCTAACCTTGGTGTCCATTCCATGGTGCCTTTGGAGCGGGGGTGGTCTTTCCATATGTGGGAGAGATAACAATAAATAGGGAAGGGCACCTTCTATAGTCCACATAGCAACTACAAGGCTTTAAAACAAGTAGTGTCAAAAATTTTTTTGGTGGCCCAATTCATTAGCAATATCTGGTGTTAGATAGCCTCTCTGACCACACGAAGGCCCTTATTGGCCTTTATTTCCAACACCCCCCCATGGTCCAAACACCACTAGTGAATCTTCTCTTCTAGTACAATTGATCAATGATTTTTTGTCATAATTAAGAAAAAGAGCGGGGGTGGATTTTGAATTCTTTATGCATTAACATGGGAATTTCCCCCTAACAATGAAAAATGTTATCATAGTTTCCCTTGTCTCCTTAACTTGGTGGAATTTCTAGAAGTAGGCAACCAATGTCTCTAAGAGGTACATGTCGGGAAACCTATTGTGTGTGGGCTATGTCTCCATTCCACACTTGATGAGAAAATTCATTTTTGAGAAGAAAAATATTTGCTGAAATGCATAATATACAAAGAGACTTTTTTTTACCCTCTCCCGAAAGTGACTTCTCCACCATCTCACCCACTAATATATTCATGTCCATTAGCCATGTTTCCACATCTTTTGAAATTGATCTTCCACTTTGATCTATATTTTGTTGGGTTCTTGATGGGGTTTGCTGATATCTTGATCATTTTCTCCCTAATTCTAATAGTCATCACTTTAAAACCCCAGACATAGAGCAAGCATAAATGTATATAGTTACAAGATTCAAGAGAATATTATCTACATTTTATTCACAAATGCCATGTTTGTGAAACCATGTTTTGGTATGTAATACGGTCTCTAAATAGAGTTTTACTGAATGCCACTTATTTATTTATTTATTTTTATCCTTCTTCGTTTATTAAAGACCAAGGACATCATTGGGAACATGTTTCATGGAGAAACTTCTTTGTTATTGGCATTTGGATTTTGTTGAAGCTTTTCTAGCGTGGACTTGAGTTGATAGGATTGTTAGCAAGTTAGACTATTATGCAAAGTTGACACTTGGGTTCATGTGTAGACATGAATTTAGCAACAATGCAATCCCATCTTTTTTTGTGATGGATGGTTCCACACTTTGATTTTGCATGCCTTAATGATTTATGTCTCTACTATTGATGCATGTGTCTCTATACCTTGTATACCTTGGATCCCTAGGATTTAGTTGCAAACACCTATTGAATGTATTTCACTGCCTTATGCCAACGGCTTCTCCATAACAACCAACGCCGACGGAACAACCCTCAATAGCAACTCCTCCACGTCCTCACGATAGGCTCCTTCATAGCCCAATCCAATTGTAGACAGGAGCTCCACGGCTACCGGGCTTTGTGCAGTGCCCACAGCGGCACTCATCCATGAGCGGCTTCCACACAGCTCCACACACCCGCACAGAACAAGCTATTGACGGAATTATCTACGTCACTGAAATTTCCAATAGATTTCGTTAGTATCAGGCAATCTAATCTCCTCGCTTGGCCATCCAGCTGCCACGTGGCAGACTTAGCTTCTACTGCCATGTCACCCCTCTTATCTGCCATGTCACCTCATCCACACCTTGCTGCCACATCATTAAGAAGGTTCCATACATGCCACATCACTTCTTGGTTGGCAACCATGCCATCTAACTCATCATCGAATCCACATGAGCATCCCAAGAATCATGCCACATGAGCAGTCCAACTGCCAAGCCATGTCATCATGACTACCACATAGACAGTGCCACATCACCATCTAGCTCATGCCTTCTGCCACATCACCATGGTCTCTGTAACCCTAGTTAGGTCAACTTAGCCTTGGCTTAGGTTAGTGAAGTGACACCTCAGCAAGTGTCGCATGGCACTAACCCCTGCAGGCAGATTGGCGCTTTGCAAGCACACTGTGCACACTGCATGTGACCACACCTGCCACCTCAGCATAGGGCTTCACCCCTTGCTAGGCACAGTCTCTGCATGTGACTCTGATTGCCACATCATCACTGAGCACTTCACTCTTTTTGCCCCTCCACCTAGATCAAGCCGTATCTCTTGATACTCACAATCAAGGATTACAACAATCAACTTGCAGCAGGAGAGACTATGAATCCTGTAGAAATGCATCCACCAACGTGTCAAACATTCAGTGCAACTGCTATCATAAGTTTGGACACTATGAAAGAGATTGCCACAAGAAGTAGTACAACCAAGGCGGTCAATCGAGGGAATTTTTGAGAAAGAGGAAATCATCATGGTGGACAATCGAGTCATAGTCATTATGCCAATGAACCCGAGAACATGTTTCTTGCAAGCGAGGATATGCAACACACTGAAACAATGTATCTAGACATTGATTGCAACTTGAAAGGGGAATGAAGTTATCAAGTTGATCAACCAGATCAAGATCCTTGGTACATCGACAGTGGTGCATCATCTCATATGACAACATCAGGAATGGTTCACAGAGATGAAACCATTAGAAGGCCAAAAGAATGCCATTTACATAGCAGATAATACACCGAATCCACGTCAAGGGAAAGGCATTGTCCCTATGAATAATTTCAGTGGTACGAAAGGATTGGTGAAAGATGTACTCTAAGCTCAGTAATAACCTCTTGTCAGTAGGTCAAATGACAGAACACAACTACTGAGTCATCTTTGATGGAGATGAATGTGAAGATAGTGGGAGAGAAAGAAGGAGTCTCACTTGTAGCTTTCTCACATACACAATGGGGGAATACACACAAAGGTGGAGACTGAAAACAGTTTTCCTCTTCTTAGTTGTGAAAGCCAAAAGAACTCTAGTACACAGAAATAGAAGAACCCTATGTGTGGGTCTCAAACCAAACTCAGCTAACTAAGGTGGCATACTAACTCAGCCACGAACTAGAGTACATAAGGATAGCTGTCATCCAGCTATTATTCATGGGCGGCGTACCAACTGCATCTGCAACTAACAAGTCGGTGACATAAATGCACAACGGTCACCCTGGCATATCACGAGTGGAGCTCGATATCTCAACGCATCCCCTCGAGCTCAATCCTAATTCCTGCACACCAAGCAGGTCTCTGAACTTGCGCAGCTTCTCTGCGCCCAATGCCTTGTGAATATGTCAACTACTTGATCCTCTGTGCTGACATAAACTAGATCAATAAGACCTAGTAAAACCTTCTCCCACACATAGTGATAATGCACCTAAATGTGCTTTGTTCTAGCATGATAGACTGGGTTATTTGCCTAGTCTATACTGCTCATGTTGTCACAATAAATGACAACTGGCCCTGATGCATATCATAAAGTAGCTTATGCAACCAAGCTACCTCACATGCAGCCATTGTTGCACCCCTGTACTTAGCCTCTGTGCTCGAAAAGGCAACTGTAGGCTATTTCTTGCTGCTCCAAGTGACTACAGCACTCCCAAAAGAGAACACATATCCACTGGTAGATCGTCTATCAGAAATACTACCAGCCCAATCATCATCAGTGTATCCATACAACTGTATCTAAACCCCAATCTCATAAAATAGTCCATACTGCAATGTGGACTTCACATACTTGAGTATGCATCTAGCCGCATCCAAATGCGGTTTCCTTGGAGCCTGCATAAACTGACTTACCAATCCAACAGCATAGCTCAAATCCGGCCTGGTAATAGTCATATAAGTCAAACTTCCTACTATGCGTCTGTACATAATAGGGTCTTCCAGAAGCTCACCTGCATCTGCGCTCAGTTTCACATTCAGCTCCAAAGGAACTGAAATAGGCTTACAGCCTATCATCCCATATTTGGACAGCATGTCCAATCCATACTGCCTCTGCAAGAGCCGTATCCCACTTGGTGATCTAATCACCTCAATGCCCAAGAAATAACGCAACTCTCCCAAATCCTTCATCTCAAACTTCTGCTTCAATAGCATTTTCACATGAAGGATATTTTCATCGGAAATCTGAAAGCCAATAGTGACAAGATATTGTCCTATCTTGTCAGACCATGCTCTAGGTGCTTGCTTCAAGCCATACAAGGCTTTCTTCAACCTGCAAACAAACTCAGGATGAACAGCATGAACATAACCTGGTGGCTGCTCCATAAAGACCTCTTCTTGCAAATCACCATGCAAGAAGGCATTCTTTATATCCATTTGATGTAAAGACCATCCCTTTGATGTAGCCATAGCAATGACTACTCTTACGGTTGCCATCCTTGCAACCGGACTGAATGTTTCTTCATAATCAATGCCATATGTCTATGCATACCCCTTGACAACTAATCTTGCCTTGTATCTATTCACAAAACCATCTGCATTGTGCTTCACCTTATAAACCCACTTACAGCCAATTGCATTCTTGTCTTTAGGCAAAGGCACCAATTCCCATGTAGCATTTGCTTCCAAGGCATCCATTTCTTCATCCATGGCTTTCTCCCATTTTTCTTTTCCCATGGCTTGCTCAAAAGAAGTGGGTTCTGGTTCCTGTATCACTTTGACCATATAGGCATAGTGAATGGCATTAAATCCATCATATTTCAGCGTATCCACAAGATAGCTAGCTATGTAGACCTGCGCAAAATAGGCTCACTTCCAAGTGCTCTCAAAACATCCCTGGTCTTCCTTACTCCAGGTGTAACAATAGAATGAATACCCAACTCATCATCAATGCTCTGTTCTAAGCCACTGGATTCACCATCCACATAAGAGTGACCTGCATTTACATCAAACATGGGCTGATCTACCTTCTCTTTTCCTTTTCGTGATACCTGCATACCACTATCTGCATTGCTTTGAGGAGATTCTCCTGATCTCAATCTGCCTGTCCATGGCGAAGTATGTGAACCACTGCTAGAGGACACTGAACGTCCACTAATATTTTGTGACTGCTGTTGTGAATTCTGTGCAGCATTACCATTTTGTGCATCTACATCATCAATCACATTTACTGGTTTATACCAGCTGCTCATCTCATCAAAAACAACATCTCTGCTCACTGTAAACTTATGAGTAGAAGGGTTATAGCATCTATACCCTTTTTGCTATAGAGAATAACCAATAAAGATGCACTTCTCAGCTTTTGGATCCAACTTGGACCTCAACTCATCTGGCACATGAACATAGGCAATGCAACCAAAAATTTTCAAATGAGAAATATCTGGTTTCCTACCAGTATACCTCTCCTCTGGCATCATGCCATGTATTGCCGCAATGGGAGTCCTATTCATTATGTAAACTACAGTAGCAACTGCTTCAGCCGAATAATAATCTGGTAGGTCTTTTTCATTTAGCATGGCCCGAGATACCTCTCCAATATGCTTGTTTTTCCTTTCTGCAAGTCCATTTTGCTGTGGGGTATGACTGCATGAATATTGCTGCTTTATGCCATGCTCCTGTAGGAACCTTGCAAACTCATTTGAGAGGTACTCTCCCCCTCCATCTGACCTTAGGCATTTTATTTGCAGGCCTGTTTCTTTTTCAACCATAGCTTTAAAAGCTTTGAAATGCCCAAACACTTCACTTTTCTTTTTCATAAAATCCACGCAAACTTTTCTGCTTTAGTCATCAATTAAAGTGACAAAATAATGACAGCCTCCAATAGATGCAGCTTTAGTAGTCCACACATCAGAGTGGATTAATTCCAATGGCTTCTTACTCTCTTGAACATGTCTAGGAAATGGTTTCCTTGCTGTTTTCTAAACTGACAGGCTTCACATACCTTATGCATTTCTGCAACCTTGAATTTAGAGAATCTTGCAACAATATTTTGGGCCTGCATTGATTTAAGTCGCTGTACATTAACATGACCAATGCGTTTATGCCAGATATCAATATTTGCAACTACACCGGTCCCATGTGCAAACATTGCTGCACTCAATTCAGGCATGTCTGCATCCAACGTAAACATCCTGCCCTTCTTCTTTCCTTTTGCTATCAAGCGACCGTTATTTTTCATATCCTCAACAAAGCATCCATGAGGATTAAATCTGACCTGCAAGCCCTGCTAAACCATTTGACCAATAGAAACCAGGTTCTTGGTGATGTTTGGGACATGAAATACATCAGACAAGTATTTCTTTTTCCCATCCTGCATAGACAAAGGAATTTTACCAATCTGCACAATAGGATGTGCAGTATCATCACCAGTCTCCACAAATCTTGGTCTTTCCATTTTCCTTGCATCGTGCATCCATTTTGGATGACCTGTCATGTGGTTTGATGCACCTGAGTCAGCATACCACACATCATTGCTTTCTTCTGCACTTGTCACAGAATTGTTCATGTGCTGCACCATAAACAGATGCTCATTTCTGTCATCACCCTATCTACTAGGAGATGCATAATTCCCTTGCTGCAATTTTCCATTCATGATGTCATTCTGCTTTTTATAGCAATCTTTAGCCATATGACCCATTTTACCACAGTAGTAGCATTCAACATTGCTGTTTGCATTTTGGCCTCTCTGCCATCCACCACGACCTCTTTGGCTCCCCCTGCCTCTAGAGTTACCACATCCTCCTCCATAGGACTAGTTTTCTTGAGTTTGCTGCATATTCTAATTTCTGCCATGGCCTCCAGATCGGCCTGCTCTACCTCTGCCTCTACCTCTTCTAGCAGTTGAGTAGAAGACAGTTTCTTTAGAAGTTCCTCCTGAAGAAGATGCACCACCATTTCTCTGCTCTTCAGAAATTAGAAGAGCAAACAACTCCTCAAAATCAAAAAATTTTTCATGGACGGCAATGGATGTCCAGAATTGTGCATAATCCTTTCCTAGACCATTCAAGGTCACAGAAACTAAATCATCATCTTCCAATGGCGACCCAATGGAAGCAAGTGCATCTGCAATTTTCTTCACCTTCATGTGGTAGTCGTTGATGCTCATATTTTCTCTCTGCACATTGTGCAACTCCTGCTTAAGTTGCATTTTCCTGGCTTGCGTATTTGTGATGTACATTTTTGCCAAAGTATCCCATGCCTCCTTTGGCGTACTTGCATCCTGAATATGCACAATCATAGAATCTGAAATACTGATAAACAGCCAGTACATAACTTTTTTGGCTCTCTCATGCCATCCTTTAAATGCCTGCATTTCCTCTTGATTGGGAACATTAGGAAGAACTGGTTGTTCTTCATTTCCTGTAATGAACTCCCAATAGCCTTTTCCAATAAGGAAATTCGCCATTCTAAACTTCCATGCTTGGAAGTTGTTCTTGTCAAGCTTTTCAGTGACAATCTGTGAAAGAGAATCAGACGCCGTTACAGAACACTGCAAAATATTTTGTCACTACAAAAAACATAGCTTCTATCTCACAAGGGCAAATCTGCAAAACTGATGAAAGAGGTATTTCACCACAGTCACTTCCTAGTGACGATTTTGCATGAACAGGCAATAAGGATGATTCTGTAACTCCCAATATATCTACGCACAGGCATACGATGCGATTGCTATGGCAACCTTTCACCGACCTGCAGTGCAGTGGTCGCATAGCAAAAACAAGTGCTTGCGAAGAACTTCCATCTCTAAAACAAGCCCCGAAATGGCCTCGAATCACAAAAATAAAGTCACCGAGGGCTTCACCCCTTTCTCGCAGCATATACTGCCCTCTTCCCACACTACGAAGGGCGTCTCAATCTGAGACAATGCACTCTTGCACTTTCCGACTGTGCTACCTGTAGAGATTTGCTCCCAAACTTGAAAAAGGAAAGCAACACTGGTCCTCTTACTAGGACACCGCGAACTTGGTTTGCTTTCTTGAGCTCCTTACCACGAACCAAGATCTGATACCATGTGAAGATAGTGGGAGAGAAGGGAGGAATCTCACTGGCGGCTTTCTCACATACACAATGGGGGAATACACACAAAGGTGGAGGCTGAAAACAGTTTTCCTCTTCTTAGTTGTGAAAGCCAAAAGAACTCTAGTACAAAGAAATAGAAGAACCCTACATGTGGGGCTCAAACCAAACTTAGCTAACTAAGGTGGCATACTAACTGAGCCACGAACTAGAGTACATAAGGATAGCTGTCATCTAGCTATTATTCATGGGCGGTGTACCAACCGCATCTGCAGCTAACAAGTCGGTGACATAAATGCACAACGGTCACCCTGGCATATCACGAGTGGAGCTTGATATCTCAACAATGAATGTACGATCAGAGACAAATCTAGGGAATATCAACTAGTAGGAAAAGTAGACGCTTGTTCAGAATGCTAGCTACAGTACCAGATTTGCATGCCATGTCATCTCAACCACAACAGATGCCACTTTTCGCAAAATGGCACAAGAGATATGGACATGTCAATTTCAAAAGCTTGATAGAGCTCATAAATCAGAATATGGCAATTGGAATTCCAAAAATTCAGTTTCTTGGAAAAGTTTGCAAAGCATGCTGCTTTGGTAAGCAAAAGCAAACCAACTTTGGTAGAAGCACCTCTCGAGGGTGAGGTATTCTTGATTTGATTCACACATATGTGTGGGGATATGCCCCTGTTATGCCCAGACCCACAACATCAATGATTCACTTTACTACTTGACTTTCATCGATGCCTACTTTTTCTAAAAGAGAGATCTGAAGTGTTTTCCAGATTTCAAGAATTCAAAGCCATGGTAGAAAACCAAATAGGCAAAAAAATCAAAGTCATTAGATCAAATAGAGGAGGTGAATACATGTCTTCAACATTCATGAACATTTGCAGAAGTCACGGCATTCGAAGACAATTCACTTGTGCAGACACTCCTCAGTAGAATGCAAGAGCTGAAAGGAAGAATGGTACTTGAGCAGGCAATGCTAGAGCAATGCTAGGTGAAAATAATTTTTCGAATTAGTAATGGGTAGAAGCAATAGCCACTGAAAACTACTTGCTTGATCAACTTTTGACTGGACCAATTCAAGGTATGACACCTTATGAAGTATTCACTGGACACAAGCCATGCATTGGGCATCTCCGGAGATTGGCACCATGGTCATTCTCCAAAAACCCACATAGAGATTGGCACTAGTGCTATTCTCCATAAGAAATCTAGACTCACAAGGAGAATGGCACCACCTCCATTATCCACAATCCAGTGAAGGTGCACCTACTAAACAAGCATCCACACCGATGCAAAAATGTAAAAAATGCAAAATAGTAGTACGAAGTACTATGGTTGCATAGCATATGCCCACATACATGATGATCATCGAAAAAAATTGGATGCAAAGTCACACAAATGCATCATGGTTGGCCACAGTGAAGATAGTAAAGCATACAAGTTGTATGATCCCATCAACTGAAAGGCCATTATTTCCAGAGATGTAATCTTTGAGAAGGAATCCGAATGGAAAACCTCAAATACATAGGAGATGGACATACCGATTACATAGTCATCTATAAAAAAGGTTGATAAAGAAGAGCAAGAATTGCCACAAGCACTTCAAGAAGAGCCACAGCAACTCAGATTGTCTACTAGGGAAAGCAGACCACCAGCCATATTGACATATGCTAAAAAAGGCAAAGCAATTTAGGTTGAAACCACCAACTACGCTCTTATGACTACCATCATGGCTACAAAAGGGCCACTGTATTTCGTAGACACAACTAACAAGCTAGAATGGCAAAATACTATGAATGAAGAAATGGAAGCTTTGTTTAAGAATATTACTTGGGAATTATGCGACCTTCCACCAGGAAAAAAAGCCATAGAAAGCAAATGGGTTTACAAAGTGACGTACAATCTAGATGGAAGCATTGAAAGATACAAAGCCAAACTAGTTGCTAAAGGATTTGCACAACAATATGGTCAAGACTATGATGAGACTTATGCTCCAGTAGCAAAGATGGATTCCATACGCTTCATGGTATCAATAGCGACATTTAGCAGATGGAATGTGTATCAGCTCGACGTCAAGCATGCATTTCTCAATGGTTACCTAGATGAGGAAGTCTACATGTAACTGTGAAGATAGTGGGAGAGAGGGAAGGAGTTTCACTTGCGGCTTTCTCACATGCACAATGGGGGAATACACACAAAGGTGGAGGCTGAAAACAGTTTTCCTCTTCTTAGTTGTGAAAGCCAAAAGAACTCTCGTACAAAGAAATAGAATAACCCTATATGTGGGTCTCAAACCAAACTCAACTAACTAAGGTGGCATACTAACTGAGCCACAAACTAGAGTAGATAAGGATAGCTGTCATCCAGCTATTATTCGTGGGCGGTGTACCAACCGCGTCTGCAGCTAACAAGTCGGTGACATAAATGCACAACGGTCACCCTGGCATATCGCGAGTGGAGCTCGATATCTCAACACTCCCCCTTGAGCTCAATCCCAATTCCTGCACACCAAGCAGGTCTCTGAACTTGCGCAGCTTCTCTATGCCCAATGCCTTGTGAATATGTCAGCTACCTGATCCTCTGTGCTGACATAAACTAGATCAATAAGACCTAGTAAAACCTTCTCCCGCACATAGTGATAATGCACCTCAATGTGCTTTGTTCTAGCATGATAGACTGGGTTATTTGCCAAGTGTATACTGCTCATGTTGTCACAATAAATGACAACTGGCCCATCTGTAGACTGATGCATATCATAGAGTAGCTTATGCAACCAAGCTACCTCGCATGCAGCCAGTGCTGCACCCCTGTACTCAGCCTTTGTGCTCGACAAGGCAACTGTAGGCTGTTTCTTGTTGCTCCAAGTGACTGCAGCACTCCCAAAAGAGAACACATGTCCACTGGTAGATCATCTATCAGAAATACTACCAGCTTAATCAGCATCAGTGTATCCATGCAACTGTATCTGAACCCCAGCCTCATAAAGTAGTCCATACTGCAATGTGGACTTCACATACTTGAGTATGCGTCTACCCGCATCCAAATGCGGTTTCCTTGGAGCCTGCATAAACTGACTTACCAATCCAACAGCATAGCTTAAATCTGGCCTGGTAATAGTCATATAAATCAAACTTCCTGCTATGCGTCTGTACATAGTAGGGTCTTCCAGAAGCTGACCTGCATCTGTGCTCAGCTTCACATTCTGCTCCAAAGGAACTGAAATAGGCTTACAGCCTGTCATCCCATATTTGGACAGCATGTCCAATCCATACTGCCTCTGCAAGAGCTGTATCCCACTTGGTGATCTAATCACCTCAATGCCCAAGAAATAACGCAGCTCTCCCAAGTCCTTCATCTCAAACTTCTGCTTCAATAGCATTTTCACATGAAGGATATCTTCATCACTATCACTTGTGATGATTAAATCATCAACATAAATGACAAGCAGCATAATCCCTTTCTCTAATTTTCTCACATAGAGTGAGAAATCTGCCTTGGAAATCTAAAAGCCAATAATGACAAGATACAGTCCTATCTTGTCAGACCATGCTCTAGGTGCTTGCTTCAAGCCATACAAGGCTTTCTTCAACCTGCAAACAAACTTAGGATGAATAGCATGAACATAACCTGGTGGCTGCTCCATAAAGACCTCTTCTTGCAAATCACCATGCAAGAAGGCATTCTTTACATCCATTTGGTGTAAAGACCATCCCTTTGATGCAGCCATAGCAATGACTGCTCTTACAGTTGCCATCCTTGCAACCGGACTGAATGTTTCTTCATAATCAATGCCGTATGTCTATGCATACCCCTTGACAACTAATCTTGCCTTGTATCTGTTCACAGAACCATTTGCATTGTGCTTGATCTTATAAACCCACTTACAACCAATTGCATTCTTGTTTTTAGGCAAAGGCACCAATTCCCATGTAGCATTGGCTTCCAAGGCATCCATTTCTTCATCCATGGCTTTCTCCCATTTTTCATTTCCCATGGCTTGCTCAAAAGAAGTGGGTTCTGGTTCCTGTATCACTTTGACCATATAGGCATAGTGAATGGCTGTAAATCCATCATATTTCAGCCTATCCACAGGATACCTAGCTCTGGTAGACCTGCGCAAAATAGGCTCACTTCCAGGTGCTCTCAAAACATCCCTGGTCTTCCTTACTCCAGGTGTAACAACAGAAGGAATACCCAACTCATCATCAATGCTCTGTTCTGAGACACTGGATTCACCATCCACATAAGAGTGACCTGCATTCACATCAAACATGGGCTGATCTACCTTCTCTTTTCCTTTTCGTGATACCTGCGTACCACTATCTCCATTGCCTTGAGGAGATTCTCCTTATCTCAATCTGCCTGTCCATGGCGAAGTATTTGAACCACTGCTAGAGGACACTGCAGGTCCACTGATATTTTGTGACTGTTGCATTGAATTTTGTGCAGCATTACCATTTTGTGCATCTACATCAATCATCACATTTACTGGTTTATACCAGCTGCTCATCTCATCAAAAACAACATCTCTGCTCACTATAAACTTACGAGTAGAAGGGTTATAGCATCTATACCTTTCTACTGTAGAGAATAACCAATAAAGATGCACTTCTCAGCTTTTGGATCCAACTTGGACCTCAACTCATCTGGCACATGAACATAGGCAATGCAACCAAAAATTTTCAAATGAGAAATGTCCGGTTTCCTACCAGTATACATCTCCTCTGGCATCATGCCATGTATTGCTGTAGTGGGAGTCCTGTTCATTATGTAAACTACTGTAGCAACTGCTTCAGCCCAATAATAATCTAGTAGATCTTTCTCATTTAGCATGGCCCTCCAATATGCCTATTTTTCCTTTTTGCAATTCCATTTTGCTGTGGGGTATGACTTCATGAATATTGCTGCTTTATGCCATGCTCCTGCAAGAACCTTGCAAACTCATTTGAGAGGTACTCTCCCCCTCCATCTTACCTTAGGCATTTTATTTGCAGGCCTGTTTCTTTTTCAACCATAGCTTTAAAAGCTTTGAAGTGCCCAAACACTTCACTTTTCTTTTTCATAAAATACACCCAAACTTTTCTACTGAAGTCATCAATAAAAGTGACAAAATAGTGACAGCCTCCAATAGATGCAGCTTTAGTAGTCCACACATCAGAGTGGATTAATTCCAATGGCTTTTTACTCTCTTGAACATGCCTAGGAAATGGTTTCCTTGCCTGTTTTTCAAATTGACAGGCTTCACAAACCTTATGCATTTCTGCAACCTTGAATTTAGGCAATCCTGCAACAATATTTTGGGCTTGCATTGATTTAAGTCGCTGTATATTAAGATGACCAATGCGTTTATGCCAGATATCAATATCTGTAACTACACCGGTCCCATGTGCAAACATTGCTGCACTCAATTCAGGCATGTCCGCATCCAACGTAAACATCCTGCCCTTCTTCTTTCCTTTTGCTATCAAGCGACCGTTATTTTTCATATCCTCAACAAAGCATCCATGAGGATTAAATTTGACCTGCAAGCCCTGCTAAACCATTTGACCTACAAAAACCAGGTTCTTGGTGATGTTCGGGACATGAAAGACATCAAACAGGTATTTCTTTTTCCCATCCTGCATAAACAAAGGAATTTTACCAATCTGCACAATAGGATGTGTAGTATCATCACCAGTATCCACAAATCCTGGTTTTTCCATTTTCCTTGCATCCTGCATCCATTCTGCATGACCTGTCATGTGGTTTGACGCACTTGAGTCAACATACCACACATCATTTCGTTCTTCTGCACTTGTCACAGAATTGGTTATATGCTGCACCATAAATAGATGCTCATTTCTGTCATCACCCTGTCTACTGGAAGATGCATAATTGCCTTGCTGCAATTTTCCATTCATAATGTCATTCTGCTTTTTGTAGTAGTCCTTAGCCATATGACCCATTTTACCACAGTAGTAGCATTCAACATTGCTATTTGCATTTTGGCCTCTCTCCCATCCACCATGGCCTCTTTGGCTCTCCGTGCCTCTAGAGTTACCACGTCCTCCTGCATAGGACTGGTTTTCTTGAGTTTGCTACATATTCTGATTTCTACCACGGTCGGCCTCCTCTACCTCTGCCTCTACCTCTTCCAGCATTTGAGTAGAAGACAGTTTCTTTTGAAGTTCCTCCTGAAGAAGATGCACACCCATTTCTCTGCTCTTCAGAAATTGGAAGAGCAAACAACTCTTTAAAATCAGGAAATATTTCACGGACGGCAATGGATGTTCAAAACTGTGCATAATCCTTTCCTAGACCATTCAAGGTCACAGAAACTAGATAATCATCTTCCACTGGCGGTCGACCCAATGGAAGCAAGTGCATCTGCAATTTTCTTCACCTTCATGTGGTAGTCGTTGATGCTCATATTTTCTCTCTGCACATTGTGCAACTCCTGCTTAAGTTGCATTTTCCTGGCTTGCATATTTGTGATGTACATTTTTGCCAAAATATCCCATGCCTCCTTTGGCGTACTTGCATCCTGAATATGCACAATCATAGAATCTAAAATACTGATAGACAGCCAATACATAACGTTTTTGGCTCTCTCATGCCATCCTTTAAATGCCTGCATTTCCTCTTGATTGGGAACATTAGGAAGAACTGGTTCTTCTTCATTTCCTGTAACAAACTCCCAATAGCCTTTTCCCATAAGGAAATTCGACATTCTAAACTTCCATGCCTAGAAGTTGTTCTTGTGAAGCTTTTCAGTGACAATCTGTGAAAGAGAATCAGACGCCATTACAGAACACTGCAAAATATTCTGTCACTGTGAAAAACACAGCTTTTGCCTCACACGGGCAAATCTGCAAAACTAACGAAAGTGGTATTTGACCACACAGTCACTTTCCTAGTGACGATTTTGCATCAACAGGCAACAAGCATGATTCTGCAACTCCCAATATCTCTGCACATAGGCATACGATGCAATTTCTGCGGCAACTTTTCACCGACCAACAGAGCAGTGGTTGCACAACAAAAACAGGGCTTTTTCCTGAGTGCCTGCGAAGAACTTCCGCCCGAAATGGCCTCAAATCAGAAAAATAAAGTTTTGCCCTCTCCCGCTATACTGCAACTCTCGCCACACCGCGAAGGGTGTCTCAATCTGAGACAGTGCACTCTTGCACTTCTGGCTGTGCTACCTGCAGAGATTTGCTCCCAAACTTGAAATAGGAAAGCAACACTGGTCCTCTTACCAGGACACCACGAACTTGGTTTTCTTTCTTGAGCTCCTTACCATGAACAAGGCTCTGATACCATGTGAAGATAGTGGGAGAGGGGGAAGGAGTCTCACTTGCGGCTTTCTCACATGCACAATGGGGGAATACACACAAAGGTGGAGGCTAAAAATAGTTTTCCTTGCCATCTCAAGAAAGTCTCCATGGCTTAAAGCGAGTACCCAAAAGTTGGTATAGCAGAATCAACAAGTATTTTGCTAATCTGGGATACATGAAATGCAATGTAGATCATACTCTCTACTACAAAGTTGAAGGGGAAGACATCACTATTGCACTTTTGTATGCAGATGATCCGGAATCAATGATAGCTTCGTGAAAAAGTTGAAACAAGACTTATGTGCAGGGTTTAATGCGAAAGATCTTGGACTTACGCACAATTGTCTTGGTATTGAGTTCTAGAGAGATATTATTGCATGACCATACAGGTTAGCAGCAATGACTTAGAGGAGTGTGCGAGGGTAGGTTAGCTGCAAGGGTTGACGGTTCAGATCTCCAAGCAGTTGTAGTCCTCAATGGTTGCTTCTCTAACCGTCAGACGGCGGTCCTGTATGCATGCTAAATAACTAGCATTCCGAAATCATTGTGTACATAGATGTTGTGTGAGCTATTGCTAAGGAATACAGTGTTCTTCAGCGTTCTATCTCTTGCATATTATCTTCTATTCTGTATTTCGTTCTTATGGATGTCACACATATCATTTGTCTATTTCTTTCCGTAGTGTCTGCGTGCATTTGTGATGCTAGACATTGTCAATCACGATGTTCATTCTTACCATCACGCAAGGAATTAATGATTGGGCAATCGAGCACTCATGTCATCCACTCCTTTCCATCTTTGTAGAGGCACTTCACATGGAGGTATGCACGTAGTTGCACTCACTTCAGAGGAGATTCGGGAGGAGATTGCTATGGTGAGAAGACACATCCGGGGATTTCAAGATGAACTCCATCGGATGCGTTCTGACCCTTAGCATCCTGCTTACGGTCGAGTGAGTGCAGAAATTTTAGTGAAGAATCTCATCCAGTGGTCGTGGCAATAAATTTTGTAGTTGTTGGCTTCCCAGTAGGCATGCATGCGCACACGCTCAAAAGGAACTCTTGATCCCTTGACACCAAGTACGCAGCTGTGGCAGCACAACAGTGATCCTGAGCATGGGGCTGACAGTTCACAAGAAGCTCTGGGAGGGGTCAATCGGTGTCAAAGCCCACCTGCACAGTTAGTTTCACTGCCAGAGATACGGGTACGAGTCTCGATTGATGCACGCCGAGTGCTGAGTGCATCTTCATCTCCAATTATAGTTTCGGCGGCTTCTCACAATCTCTTCAGTCAAGGAAGGATGTTTGGAGGAGCACCAAACAAATGTTGGCGGTGCGGTGATGGTTGCGGCGGGTAACGTCAAGTATGCCGAGTTTTTGGGTAAAAAGTCGGACAACCCGGTGCGCATGTTCGGATGTTCGAAAAGGTGTATGATATTAACAATCGGAGAGTTGTGGTACTGCTCCAACAATAGGCGGCAAACCTTATCGAGTAAGGCGGCTTTTATCTTCCATGTCGATCATTCCACACTATTATATTTGGTGAAGCAGCAAAGTCTTACTGGCAAATTAGCACGATGGGTGTTGCTCTTGCAAGAATACGATTTTGACGTCATTCATCGTCCGGGCTCACAGCATGCAGTTGTAGATTATCTTTCTCGACTGGAGTTTGGGGAGCTGCCAACGGGAGTGGAGGACGAATTCCCTGATGCAAAGCTAGCATCAATTTTTTGGGCAGATCCGATCATGGTAGAGGTTGAAGTCATCCCAGAAGGACCATGGTCGTGGTATGATGAGATGCACTCATTCCTATCTACTGGTATCATGCCCAAATACATGAATTGGGATCAGGAAACATTTGGCATTGCAGAGCCATTCCTTTAAAGTAGTCCTAGGATAGTTGTACCGATGACATCTGATGGAGGCACTGTTGCGGTGTGTTTCACCTCATGAGCAAGAAGTAGTGTTAATGGAAGCCCATTGTGGGGTTTCGGGTGGCCATTTTGTGGGCAAAGTCACCAAAAAGAAAGTTCTACAGGAAAGGTAATGGTGGCCGACCATACGGAAGGATGCTCAATGGTTTGCAAAAAGTTGCGACTGTTGCCAGCGGTTGGGACAACCCACTAATCGAGATTGCATGCCCCTTAATCCCATCTTGCCTTTGGAACCATTTCAAAAATGGGGCGTAGATTTTATGGGTCCATTCAAGCCCGTAGCTGCCCACACCCGGAATTGCTACACTTTGGTAGCCACTAATTATTGCACCAAATGGGTGGAAGCTTGGGCCTTGCGGGACAACACTGCAAAATGGGTTGCAAAGTGTCTATACCGCAATGTGTTCACTCAATTTGGGTGTCCAATTGAGATTGTCACTGACAAGGGAACTCATTTTGCCAACAAAGTCATCAAGCAGATGAATGCTTTTTATATGGTGATTCACAAGAAGTCTTCCCCCTGTTATCTGCAACCAAATGGACTAGTTGAGTCTACCAATCATACATTCAAGAGGATCATGTCGGTACTGGTGAATGAGCATGATCTTCATAAACATTTTCCTCATATGTTTGGAGTGCCATGCATTTAAACTATGACCATAAATAGGACAAGCATGGTACCCTTGTATTTTCAGTCCTACACGCATGCACAAAAATGTCATTAGATGTGCATAGATCACACCACAAAGCATAGATCACACCACAATGCATAAAAGTATCATTAGGCATGAACAAGAATGTACTTGTGTGCACTCCCATAGTCATGCAAGGTCCCCATCAAAATCTCCCTGATGGAAATGTTTGCAGTGTGCCTTGGAGCTCTACAAACATCAAAGACACATCCCTTACATAGGGTCTGAAGCTCTTCGATCAAGACCATATTCTTGGCCTTGTAATTCCCTGGCACAAGTAGGGCAAGCATGAAGTGTTCTTTATTGTTACCCATGGCGGGATATTGTAATTCACCAAGATTATGAACCATGGGGTTCACGCCATCCATTGCGAGCCCAAGATGTAAGTTGCATGGCTCCCATGCAAAGTCCAACCACATATTGTCTATGTGCTGCCAAGTAGCACAATTTGCAAGAATCCTCAAAGTGTCATTGGTGGAGCGGCGGCGGTCTGGAGCATGCCATGTCATCAAAGGTACACTATGGACTTGCATCTGAACATGTGCTATGTTTTGGCGATGATGGGAAAGTGTCTCAAGTCTTTTATTGGTAACTTTTCACCCAACAAGTTTTGTTTGTAACGATCTGCCCCACACTCCAGACAATTAACCAAATCTCCATACTCATGATGAAACAAAATACAATCATTAAGGCAAGATGGTGTCATAATCCATTCCAACCATTGTCAACATCTTCTTTGCTTCGTCTCTGGAATTGGGCATGATATTTGGGGTAGGTAACATCTTCTGGAGCAACCTATTGCAATTCACATATCCAAGGAACCTTAAGAATGATGTACTTGTGTCTGACCAGCCATACTTATCTTGCAAATTCAAGATCAAGAGGCAAGCTCATAGTTTTGTCATCCTAGCACCATCATACAAGTGTGTTGATGCCAAATCTTGCATCATGGTCTCAAGCTGTGACATCATGCCGCATGTGATGTCGTGCCTCCAAAAATAGAATCCATCATGTCCTCCATACCCTTGTCCTCATCTAGAGAATCACTAGCTCCAAGTGTGGTGGTGGTACCTGTGCTCCCTCACTACTCTCCTCATATTGTATAATGATTTGTTGCAAATATAAAGTTAGTGTCTATAATGTGCACACAATGTAAATCATAAACTCAAACACCATCGGCTTATGGATGATCCACAACTATTGGTGGTGCCTCTTCATACACCTACAAGTGACACATGACAATACATCGCTAATGACAAATATTTTGCCTACAATGTGTGCAAGGGCAAGGAAATCTCTCACTAAGACACTCCATGCTCCCAGGTCTTGGCCCCCTATCTGATTTGCTTTCACTCTTCTCCATCTAAACACATCCAAAACCATCCATAAAGCCAAGTCAAAGCCCAAAAAAAATCTCAAATTGCCCAAAACCCTAAAAACCCTAAACCCCATCAATCCCAACAACCCCCAAAATGCCAAGTCAAAGTCCAAATTTTTTACAAATTGATAAAAACCACCCCAAAAAATCTAAACCATTTGAAACTCCCCAATTGAGGTACAACCTTCAGTATAGTAGTCAGTACAACCATCAATATAGTAGTTGGTATTCACCATTGGTTATATCGATACTTTTTGTCTTTGATTACCATTGCAAATACCATCAGTTATATCAATGGTTTCCTAGCCAAAACCACAAGTCCTCCCCTCCCATGATACCATTTGCGTTTTTTGCTATTCTTTCTCCCTCCTTGCTTTCTACTCAGCTTTTTGCTTTCCATCCCCCTCCCTTCTCATTAAACAAATCTCCCTCCCCCCTCCCACCTCTCCATCAATCTCCCTCTCCACCTCCAAGAGTTGCAGCAACTCCTCTCCCTTTTCCCTCAAGGTGAGTCATTCTCTCATCTCCCTCTCTCCATTTCAAGTTCTCTTTCATTTGTTGTTTCTCTACCTTTCCTAATTCTTCTCTCATGTTTTCCTCTACCTTTCCCTTACGTTTCCCTCTGCCTTTCCTCTACTTTCCCTCAAAACCATGAAAGAAAGGAGCCATGAAAGTGATGAAAGAGATGATTTATCTCTTGTTTTCTTGCTTTTCTTTAGTTTGGAAGCTTCTACTTGGTCTCCTCTCCGTTCCTTTTCTTTGTTTTTCCTTCAAACTCTTGGTTTTATTCATTAGCTTTCTTAAAGATGGTCTCTTTGCTCTCTTTTGTAGGTAGAAGCCCTAAACCCTACATAGGGGGCTATGAGATTGTGTCTTTGTCTTGAGATTTAGGTAAGAACCATGGCCTTGCCTCTTTTTTTTCCCCCTTTTAATGTTATATATTGGCCTGCAACTAGCACCTTAAGTGCTAGCTATAGTTATGGGCATAGGAAACCCTTATCTCCTATTCACTCTCTTGTCCTCCTTCTCTTCTCCTTTTTCTTCTCCTCTTCTCCTCCTCCTCTTATACTCTCTTTATCCTCTCTTCTACTCCTTATCTTTTCTACTCTTCTACTTTTCTACTCTTTCGTCTTTCTCTCCTCCCTTATTCTTTCTCCTATCTTTCCCTCTCTTCTTCTCTTCTCTCTTTTCCTCTCCTCTTTTTCTCATTTTATTGTCTCTTTTCCCTCTTTTTCCCTATCTTCTTCTCTCTTCTTTTTCTTCTTCTTCTTCTTCTTCTTCTTCTCTTCCTATCTTATACTCTTTTCCTCTTATTCTTTCCCTCTCTTTACTTCTTCTCTTTTCCTCTTCCACTCTTTTACACTTTTTTCCTTCCTTTTCCCTGCTTTCCTCTTTCTTCCCCTTCCTTCTCCCTCTCTTCTTTTGTTCTCCTCTTTTTCCTCTCTTATTCTCTTCCACTCTTTTACTCTTTTTTCCTTTCTTTTCCCTCTTTTCTCTCTCTTCCCCTTCCTTCTCCCTCTCTTCTTATCTTCTCCTCTCTTCCCTTCCCTTTTCCTCTTTGTTTTCCTCTCTTTCTCCTTCTCCTTCCTCTTTTTCTCTCTTGCTCTCTCTTCTCTTTTCCTCTCTTATTCTCTTCCACTCTTTCCCCCTCTTTTCCTTTCAATTTCCTCTCTTTTCCCCAGTTTCCTCTCTCTACTGCATTTTTATTTTCTCCTTCCCTCTTCTCTTGTCTCCTTTCCTCTTCTGTTTTCTTCTTCTTCTTCTCTTTTCTCTTTCCCTCTATTCATCCGCTTCTTCTTCTTCTCTTCTTCTATTTCTCTTCCACTTCCCTCTAGTTCTCTTTCCTCTTCTTCTTATTCTACTCCTTCCCTCTTCTCTTACCTCTTCTTCTTATCCTACTCCTTCCCTTTTCGCTTCTACTTCTCTATTGTGTAATATTTATTATTTCTCTACTCTCTTCTTTCTACTCTTGCTTTTCACTTCTTCTAATTCTTTCCATGTTTTGAGTAATCTCCTCTTATGTGATAAAGACGATACTTTCCTTTTGGCTTTAGAATACACATTAATATATATTGCGAAAGCTTTCTTGTAAACTTCTTCTTATTCAGTATTTTGCGTGTGTTTTGTCCATTCCTTGTCCAATACCGTTAAACTAGCCATCTCATCACATCACAAATCCAAAGAGCAAACTCCCCATGTGCAGACTCTGCATGTGAGGAGACACAGCCATGGGTATAGGAAACCCTTCCACTTCCATCTTATTCTTATTCTACTCTTTCCCTCTTCTCTTTTCCCTTCTCTCCTTCCCTCTTTTCTCTTCTATTCTCTCTTTTCTCCTTTTTGAATTTCCTGCATCCTCTCCTTTTTTAGCATTTCCATTGTCCTCTCTTTTTTTTGCATTTCTATCGTCCTCTCTTTTTTCTTGCATTTCCATGTTTTTGTCTTTCCGCTTTCCATCTTTTTGTCTTTCCTCTCTTTCCTCTTTTTCGTGTCTCCACATTTTCACATTACTTTTCCTTCCATGTTTTCGCATTTCTATGTGTCGTCTTTCCACTTTTTTGGCGTTGCCTTTCCTCTCTTTTTGCTTTTCTGCATTTTTGCATTTTGCATTACTTGCATTTTTGTCTTTCTATTTTTCCATCTTTCCTCATTTTCACATTCTGTCTTTCCGCTTTTCCACCCTTCCTCTCTTTCTACTTTTCTATCTTTTCACCTTTCCTCTCTTTCCGCTTTTCTGTCTTTCTGCTTTTCCTCTCTTTCCACTTTTTTTCCTTTCCTCTCTGTCTTTAGGTAAGTATTTATTTATTCATTTTGTTTTGCCTTGCATGTAGGTATTTTTTGTTTTTTTTGCTTCATATTCTATTTTTTGGGTTTGTGAATGTGTTTACCACTTTCCCAATCCTATTTAATGAGCCATGTCATCACATTGCAAGTCTAGAGAGCAGAATCCTACTGACCAGAATCCTCGTGAGCATACTGCTTGTGTGAGGAGACAGCGTGGACTCTACAATCTAGAGGACTTCACTCCCCCTCACCAAACTCCTCATTTGATAGGAGCACATGGCTTCATGAATCCACAGGATTTTGTCGTATCGATGAGCCTTGATGAGCTAGGTCGATACTTCTCTTTCATCTCCTCTCTCGTCCCACCCTTGTAGCATTTGGGGGGGCATCATGGCCATCGACAGCTCTACCTACTAGACAGCCATCCCCTAAGCCTAAAATGGCAAGGTGGATGTATGATGTGGTAGTGCAGTGTCACATAGGCACCACATGGTGTGAACTTTAGGATGCGAGGGCACATGAGTGGGGGGCATGGAGAAAATGTCGATGAGCGATAGATAGTTGTAGAGGCACATGGGGGCATGGAGCTTGTGGTGCAACCGGCTTGATTGGTGGGGGTGCAAGGGAAATGCGGGTGGCGATGGCATTGATAATGGCCTAGGGCGACGTAACAGTGATGTGTGAGGTGAGATGGGAGGTAATGTGCCCAAATCGGGAGCAATGCATCGGGTCACTAGGACGGGGAGGCTTGAGGGGTAATCAAAAGTGCTATGGCATGGGGGGCACGAGGGAGGTATGAGTAGCAGTGCCATGTAGGTCGAGAATAAAGGTATAGGCCATGCGGTGGCTAGTAGGACGACGGGCACGATGGTGCATGGGGCGAGGCAACAACATGGGAGGCAAGGTGGCAAGGTGGGAGGTGCCTACATGGGGGGTGCAAAACCCAAGGAGGGGGGTCATGCAAGAAAGGGAGTGGGAGGTGGGAGTTGAGAGAAAAAGGAGAGCGAGTGAGGGAGGATAGGGAGGGTAGAAAGATAAGAAGCAAGGGAGAGAATGAAGAGAGGAATTACCAAGGAATTAGTAAACAAGAAGGAGCACTGGCAATTCAATCACAAATGAGGTACATGAGCAATGAAGCTTGGTCAACAGAGTTGCTAAAATGCATCACAACAATTATAGGAAGCATCAAGCAGCATGCCGCTTGAGTTGACAAGTACTATATTGTCTGATGAAAAGCAACCTCTTTGGAATGCTATGTGGGTGAAATGAAAGAAAGCTAGAATTAGTACATTGGCCAAGATGAAGATGGATGTAGAGGAACTTGGCTACCATCCGGCCTTTGCGTGGAGCCTACCAAGTGATTCTTACCTTGTTGTAAATGAGAATCATTTCCCTATGAAGAATCGGAAAGTAGCTACATTGTTTGGTTGCATGAGACACAATATGAGTTCTTCACTGACCAAAAATTTGGGGCTGGTTCAGAGGGGTAAATTTTCTTGGCAAAGATATAAGGAGTTGTAGGCTTAGGTTCAACTAGATGTTATGTTGCCAAATCCTTCAAGGGAAGTGCACAGACAAAATTGACAAGCTTCATGAAAGAGGCATCCATGTAAATAAAACACAATGTCCTAGTCCAAGTTCTTGCTATGGCAATGGCCCCTCAACATTGGTAAATTTTTCCATACTTTAATGGAGGGACATTACATAGGTTCTTCGACTATGAATCTAATAGTAGATATAGAAGTTGTGGCTTTGATGCAGACGGAGATCTTGCATATGAGTTGAATATGGATTATGCATTTGGATGGCAAGTGCAAATTGGCATTTGTGATTGGGGCCATGCAACTTCTAAAGGAATTTGGTGCTCACCCAAAAGATCTTTAGAATGCAAACACAAGTTTGCTAGTGAGAATTGGCTAGCACTAAAGTGTACGATGGAAAACTCAAGAGGCCATGGTCCATTGCAATAGATAGATACTCCTTTGGTTGGATATTATTGAAATTTTCTAAGTGTGGTTACTATTAGTAAACAATACACCTCAACTTGAGATTCTCTTTCACCACGGTGATTGGATAACTAGCATGAACCTAGTTAGTTATGTCTTAGTGGGCATGCTTAGATTAGACCCTAAAGAGTGAATGTCCCTAGAAACTTCTTGTTGACTATTTTCATCAAGGAACATTGATGTTGATAGATGCATTTGGCCACCGCTGCTGCAAGAAATCGATTGTAACATCGGCCCGTGCTAGTGTTTATACTTTTTGGCATCCATTTGCAATAATATATATAGGGACTTGGCTTTCCAATAATACATCTATTGATAGCTCCAATTATTTGCAAGTTCCCAACACTTTTTGCTCCAGTTGAATTCAATATAGTAAATTTTTTTCCCTCCCACCCCTCCCTCTACATGAATGAAAACATTTTAGGGCATTTCTTAGATGCTCTAGTGCACCTGGCAAGAGTTTCCAATGAGTTGCCTTCTTCTAAATATGGAAGAAGTATGTATTATTTTAAAAGTATAATGCCTAGTTAGGAGAGGGTGTCTTTCTACAAATCTTGGAAAAAGCAAGTTACCAAATGCTCTTTAGAAAGCACAAAAACACAAAGAAAACTAGGGTTGATTTTGTTGATGATTGCCTCGGATACTTTAAAGAAATTCACGTTGACTTTAGTAAAAGTGCCACAAAGAATATCGTTGAGGGATTTTCTACTTCAATCTAGTTTCTTAGAAAGTCCAACTATATCAAAATTACATGTTAGGAAGAATGGCAGGTCACTTTCCATTGCCATAGCGTATTTACTATTAATATATTATTAACAAATTATTTTGGTCCACATGAATGCACATTCTATCTTGCTATCAATATCTTGTGTGAGTTTGTTGCCAATACAGTCCTCGATATTCCTTATACATGTAAAACTACGTTTGCAAACAATGTCTACAACCTGGGGCAACATTAATTAATATATCTTCTCCAATATATAGAAAGTTTTTGGGATGGGGGGAGGGGGAGGGGAGTCATAATATAGATGCTTTGTATTTGATAGGTATTAACTGTTGACATGATGCAGACAAAGTATATTTGTGTAGTACTCCAAGATGTCTACTGGTAGGAAAGCAGTGTCAAAGATAGTAGAGAAAATATCAGTGGTGGCCAATCTAGAGAAAAAAACCACCAAAAGAACAATTTTTGATTTGGCAAATGTAAGAACATAAACATAATGCCAAGTAACAAATCATAGAAAAGACAAGCTTTTGATTTTACAAGTTATAATGATAGAAGATATAATTCCAAGCATGCAAAGAGTCATATTTGAGGGCCTGATTTTAAACTGGTATGGCATGTACAATAGAAATAAAAACTCATTGTACCCCAGCATTAGAGCAAAATTAATTGATAGAGATACCCTTACCCCAATTACATTGCAACTAGATAAGGACCTCATTGCTAAGAGGAATTAATTAGACTAGGGAGCTACATAAGAATTGAGAACTTTTGGATTCATAAGAAATTAGCAAGTGAGACTAAACATGATGTGAGTGAGCAAGCCCTTCATCTACTCTCTTTAATATCTCAAAATATAATTGGAACAACAAAAGTCAACATCAGAAAGTCATACATATCCCAAAAATGTAGTCATGCTTCAAAATAGAATTTCACTTTGCCTTCCTCCTTGTAATGTCACATTCGAGCCATTATGGAGAGATAGCAACATTGCAGTACATATAAGATGCGATTGAAAAAGACAAAGACTACTCAGACTGAAGATCACACATCATGCCTCCCATGCATGCGGAGTTATTTCTTCCATTCATCTAGCTAAAAACATTTATTAGATTGCACATCTCCTTCCTTGTTGGATGTTCACATTACATGCATTTTGACCAAACAAGCACAAGATCCATCCAAAATGAAGAAGCAAACTATAAATCCTCTTACTCCTCTTACAATCACATTAAGATCATTATGGAGAGACAATGAGAAAGTAGAAGGTATAATACATGATCAATAATACGTATCATGTAGCCCATGCTTGTTGCAAGAAAAGGTCTTTCATACATATAATCCAAATACATGGAAGTAAAACAAACTATTCCTTCATCTACTATCTGATTTCTCAAAATCTCATTGGAACAACAAAAGTGAACATAAGTAAGTCATACATATTCAAAAAATGCAAACATGCCTCAATATCTTCCTTGAAATAAACCATGGTTATTAGAGCATGTGCTTAAGCAATAGAAAACCTCTTCTAGGTCGTGCAAGGTGAGTGCATTATCAAAAAGGTATTGTGTGGGAGGACGGCGGAGACAATGGTATGCAAAAATAAGTCGAAGGTTTCTTCAACTATGCATGAAGTGAAGCAGAGTGTGGAGGCATGAGATGACACCCCGAGTAGCCTTTGTGGAGGTCACCTAGTTCCAATTGCAGTGGATTTGATGCTCTTGCTACACCAGTTTTGTTTGTCAAGAGACAATCTGCTGCTACATTGTTGGATCATTGCATGCATCAATTTCATAATTTGGGCCTATTGTTGCAACTTGGCTCCTAAGGCTTGCTTCTCCTCCTAGAAACGGCCATGTTATTCATGATCCATGGTGGCCTACTGCTATAATGCCTCATAATCCATCTTGAGGGTGTTGTTGTGAGAGAATTCCATGAACAAGTCCTCCTGTGTCAGTTGTAGTGTTTGCTCGAGCTTCCTACCAATTTTTGTGGCTTGTAGCCCACTGGCCTCCACTATGAGATGGCTTGCCTTCTCTTT
Source organism: Dipteris shenzhenensis (assembly GCF_047967505.1). NCBI lineage: Eukaryota > Viridiplantae > Streptophyta > Polypodiopsida > Gleicheniales > Dipteridaceae > Dipteris > Dipteris shenzhenensis. The sequence goes on from NC_141601.1 coordinate 51,600,832, forward strand.
TTATAATGCTCCCTCAGTGTGTTGGAGTTGAGTGTTGGCTTTGATAGTTCCAAGATTCTAGCAAATAAAAAATTCCTCTCTCCTTGCGAAGATGTTCTTTGTAGCCACTATCAATGCCGTAATTGACTCCATGAATGCTAGCTCCTTCTTCTCACTTGGTTGTCCTCAAGCAATAATTTGTTATCACTATTGCACCCTCCATACTTGGGGGGTGCAGTACTATAAAACCCTAGGTATCATGTGCGATCAAGGGGTATTTAAAAAACCCCTCAACTAAGATTTTTCCTCCAATAAAATCACCCCTCTTTACTTATGAGCTAACGGATTTTTTCCTAAAGTTGAATTAAAAGACCCCTCCTATTATTGTAATCTAGTAACATGACAAATAACTTGACCACTGACTTAGTCACTACTATATGCCTAATGTGACGACTCACAACGTCCTAAAATTAATGCTACTCGGCTGCTATATTAGTGCCACCCGTTGCCTTGCTACTAATGCCCCAATGCTACTATAATAATGTTGACCCACTACTTTGTTAATGTTGAGTCTCTATGCTAATTTATTGCTAATTCTAGTTGCTGCACTAATTCTAAAGATGACCCGCTACGTTACCAGGTTCCTACACAAACACCCAGCCTCATTCTAAAAGATCTCATTAGGCATTGTATCGGAACTCTGCCAAAAATTTCAACAAATTTTCATAGCCTCCAAAAGCTTCCAATGCACTTCTGCTTCCAATCCCTCTTTATTCCACCGCTTCCTTGCACTGTATTAGTGCGCCCATGACCTCTTCTCGATTAAAGCACTAACAAATGAAGCCTCTTTAGTCTTTTTTCACTTTTCTACTCCTTCCGATAGCATCTAGCTTCCACTTCCCGATCAGATGGAGCAAGATCCCTCTACACAATAGCCTACCCACAAGCTAGAGTCATTGGCTTAGCAATCTACAATGCATACTCTTTGCAAAAGACGCATACAAGATACAACATACATACAAAATTTTTCCAATCATGCCACATAGGTTATCCAATTCTCTCCCCTAGGATAGGATTGGATGGAATAGCTTCATGGGGTAGTAATCCATCCACAAGACAAGTGCAATGCCAAGGATTAGAGGATATTGTTCCTATAAGAAATTGGACTTCACCTAGTGGTTTAAGCAGGTTCCCTTGCCAGATCTGAATCTATGATGGGAAGTTGAATTTGCATATAGGTATAATCAAGCCACTAGCACTACAAGTTGACTTCATGCAGATGGAGAATACCACTACTACCAATTTGTGGTAGAGGCTATTTGATGAGCCTTCATCCTCCCCATTATTGCATAGCCATTTGCAAAGCTATGCACCATGGACAAAAGGCTAGCAAAACAGTGATAAATTATAACACAAAGGTGCATCAAGGTGGCAGCCCCATCAATATGATTCAAAAAGTAGCACTGGCTAAAGTGGCTTGAGCAGTTATGTTGCTGGCATAGATCCAGCTACTAACACAGCATCACATCGTGGTGCTCCTTAACTTCTTAGAACACCTCCATGAACCAAAAGAAATGAATTGGGCCAATTTCTTCTACAAGGAGATGGTTGGCAACTGCATGCATGGGGAGAAGATTAGGAACCCAATGTATTCATCACCTATCCATGATCCCATTCCATAAGGCTATGGTGATGTGGTAAGGGAAGTTAATCTGTTGTTTGCCCCCTCTATTGATCTATGCCAATGAAGCCATCACCCAAATAAAGGAGGGAGGAATCGAGCCAGCAAGCATAGGAAGAAGCCACTTCCCAAGAGAGCAAGATGAAGAGGTAGCTAAAATACTATAAGACGAGGTAGAAGCCTAATGGCTTAGAGAGGAGAAAGAGACCAAGAAGCAACACGATGATGTCCTTCAGCCAGCAGCAAAGCAAGAGGAAATCACATGAATCTAATAAAAAGAAGCCCACCAGAAGGCAATAGATAGTGTAGAAAGGATCCAAAAAGAGCACACGCTAAAAAGACCCATTTGTGTGGACAAGGAGATCATTCATATGACACAAGAGTCATAGGAGCCCAATCCCCCACTACAACCACAACAACCAGTACAAAGCCCAAGACAATAGCCACTATAGCAATTGTTTAAGGAATTTTGATACAACCCATAGCGAGTAAGATTTTTCCATTTACCACACATACCATGATAGGCATAGTTCAAGAGTTACTTTGAATGTCAGGATTTGGGTACACCTCGCATGGAATCTAGTTATGGCTGGCACTTAGGTCAATGAAGGATTTGGGTGAGAAAATGGTTTCCCTGCATAGCTAAAAATCCACTTGAACCCTTGGTGGGGCAATGTTAAGATCTTCCATGGGGTTTAACCCTTCCACGAGTGCTTTGCAAATTGTAATGAGCCCTAAATTTTTTGCGTTGTCTTGATGCACCCTATCTTCTTTTATCTCTTTTTGTTTAATTTGAGCGACTTATTTTTTTAGTTCTTTTTCTCAGTGGATGGATTGTAGTGTTTGAAGCCTCAATGGGCCATAATAGCACTTAAGCTTGCTACCATTAATATAACCATCCATTTTGATACCATCAAGGGTCCCAATTCTACATCACCCTTGTGGTTTGATTTCTACAACTTGATATAGACTCATTCCTTGATATTTTAGTTTATGCTTGGTGTTTCTTATGCTATACAATCATGCAAGATCACCTTCCTTTAGGTCCTTGTTTCAAAGGTTGCAGTCAAACCACTTCTTAGGCATAGATTCTCACTTTTTATGCCATAGGCCACCCTCATTCTCATTTCATTTAGGTTTTCAAGCTCAATTAAACTTTCAAGGATCATCTCATCTAACATTCTATCCCTAGCTACAATTGTGAGGCTTGGACAATAAACTCCATCGGCATGACTGCCTCTACCCCAAATTCTAGGCTAAAAGGAGTGCACTTTGTAGTGACCTTATATGATGTTTGATATGCCCATAGTGTGGTGAATTTGTGCTCCCAGTTATTACGACAACAATTGGCCTCAACTGTGCACATCATTATGTGGCACAAGATCTTGTTTGATCTTTCAACTTTCACTCAGGGATAATAGGGTGTGGATTTTTGATGCACAATGAGGAACTCACTCATCAATATACGAACCGTGTCATTTATTAAGTGTGTTCATCTGGCACTCATGATTTCTAGTGGGAGGACAAAGTGGGATATCACATTCTCATATAGCAACCTAGTGGTTGTTCTTGCTCCACTTTCCGTGTGGCCTTGGCAATTGCCACTTGGTGAAATAATCAATGGTGGCCACTATAATGTAGCGGGTGGGGGCCCCTTTTGTGGTTGGACTAATTGGACCTACAAAGTCTATTCCTAACTTCTCAAAGGGTTGGTCCATGAGAACGCCAGTTAAATGCATATAATCCTGATTGTGAGTATGGAGACTCATTAGCAGGTGTCACAGTGCCTAGCAAATTTGGTTGCATCTGTGAAGAGTGTTGGCCACCATAATCTAGTGTGGAAAACCTTATGGGCCATATCTTATCCCATGAAGTGATCACCTACAATGGCTGAATGAGATTTGTTCAAAACCTCCATGAATTCATCTTCACAGACACATCGATGCATAATTCCATCCTTCCCCATCTAATAAAGTTGTCTAGCTATTAACTGATATGGGGTTGCATCCTTGATCAAGTTCTTGGCCCTATCTTGCTCACTGTCCAATCTCTTGTGCCCATTCCACAACTAGAACCAAAATTAATAGGGCATTTGGGAGATCATCTTCCACTCCTATCACTGGTTCTCCATTGGGAATTTAGGACACATGATTGCCCATGAAATCTATATGTCCCTTCCTAATAGCAACAGTGGAATCAAATTTTAAAAGAATGAGCATCCATTGCATGATGCATCCAATCATGCATGGCTTGTTAACCAAATAAAGGAGAGCTTGATGATCCACAAAGAAAACAAACTTGTTTGCTAACACGTGATGCCTAAATTTTTTGACTATATACGCCATGGCAAGTCCTTCACGTTTGATTTCGGTATAATTCATCTCGACATTGTTTAGTTGGTGACTTGCAAAGTATATCAAATAGTCCAAGTTGAACTCACTTGGTTGTGCCACACACACACTATCTCAAATTTTGAAGCATCAATATGGACATGGAAGATTAAGTCCCAATTGGGTGCTTGCAAAATCAGGGCTGATGCCAAGACTAGATTAAGGGTTTCATAGGATAGTTGGCATTCTTCTGACCAATGAAATACAATCATGAGTTTGTACAAAGGATGGGAAATCTTGGTGTAATTGTAGATAAACCTATTAATAATGCCCCATGTACTCAGAAAACCATTGTACCATCTTTGCATTAGTGGGTGGGGTAGTTCTAGGATAAGTTTAATCTTATTATAATTCTTGGAAGTTCTAATTTTCGACAATACTTAACCAAATATAACCTCGTGTTTCACCCAAAACTAGCACTTCCAGGGGTTGAGGGGGATTTGATAGAGAGCTCACCTCTCAAACACGAGTCTTAGATACTTGAGATGATCATCCCATTTGGAATGAACACATAAGTCATCTAGAAAAGCCTCCAAAAAGTCCCTCAGATATTCTTTGAAGGCTATGATCATTAACCTTTGGAATGTCGTGGGAGCATTAGTGAGTATAAAGAGCATTACCTTTGATGCATGGACTCCCCATTCCATGGTGAATGCAATTTTATGATGATTTTGTGGTGTTATAAACACCTTGTTGTATCCCAAGAACTTGGGCCAAGAAGCTATAGGCCTCTTTGCCTGCTACTCTCTCCAGGACATGCTGTATAAAGGGCAGTGGTGGGTAATGGTCTTTGTGAGTCATAGCATTCACTTTCTTCACATCAATGCATACTCTCATTCTTTTTTAGGACTATGACAATGGGGAATGCCTAGTCTATATGCTCAATCTCCTAAATGAACCCTACATCAATGTGCTTCTGTATCTCTTCTTGGAAAACCATCACATACTTTGGGTTTGTCAAATAGGGTCGCTACTGCAACGGTCTGATATCTTCCATCATAGGATAGTATGTTGTGAAATCTCTGATGACACACTCTTCATGTCCATACATTTCTAGGAAAAATATTCTTGAAATTCATGCAATAGTGCAAGCAAGGACTACTCTTTCTTGAGGGCTATATCATCATCTATATAGATTGGTTTACCATCTTTTCCTTTATTAGTAAGGTCCACCTCCTTGACCTTAGTTGGACTGTCATAACCGTATTGGTCTCTCCTTGCTCAATTGACCATTTAGCCTACTCCAAGAGTATCTTGTGTCCTATAAAGTGTAATCCTTGAAATGCCTAGGGACTTGTTGCAGATCAATTCCTTCCTCCTCCTCGTCCTCTATGGCTTTTTGGGCTGGTCTCTTCTCCTTGGGAGAATTCTTAGTATCCCTTGGGGGGGTCACCTTGGGAAATGTAAGTATACCATGAGAGTTCAAAATGAGGGACATTTTTATTCTCCAAACTTATAGATATATATTTATAGTAGGGGTAATTTAATGGCCTATTTTAAAGTTAACAGAAGGGTGCATTTATTCCTCCCAAATTTCCATAACTTATTATTTAAAATGATATCTCACAGAGGATGAGGTGTAAGTGCACTCATAATTTGTTCATGAGCTCTTCATGGGTAGCTTAAAGTTTTGATGTGCTAAGTTCTTGGGAAAAGTGGTTCCAAATGGTAGCAGTATGAGATTCACATAAAATGGATGGACCGGAGGACATCCATGACTTGAAGATTGGTGTTTAGATGGCTAGACCAATTTGTAGAAAACTCTAGTTAAGCGCACTGAGTGAGAAAACTAGGATGGGTAATCTCTTAAGAAGGGTGTCTACCATAAAATTTCTAACGTGCTATTAGAGTGAAATTGAAGTGCAAATTTTGAGACACTAAAAAGGAGCCAAGTTCATCCTTTGAACCAAGTTGAGCCTTTGAGCAAAGAAAACGTGGATAAGTTGGCACCAAGGGCCAGTGTTGAGAAATTGTAGCACTATGAGATTTACATAAAATGGATAGACCAAATGACATCCATCGCCTTAAAGTTTTGGTGTTTCTATGGCTAGAGAAATTTGTAGAAATATCTAGGGCTATAATTTATATACATAATGTCAAAAAGGTATTTACTTTTTTTTGTATTGCAAAGGCCCTATACATTATAAGACAAGCACTTAAGAGGTATATACATGGAGGAAAATTGTGTGTACCCAAAAAAAAAAGAAAATGAACAAGCATCATGTGCCCTGACAATCAATGCTATCAACCATCATATCATGTCTAGTGGGAGTAGTGGTAGCCATACTATGTTTCCCTTTAACAATGTCATGTGAAGAGAGTGGGAGAGAAGGAAGAAGTCTCACTTATAGCTTTCTCACATACACAATGGGGGAATATACACAAAAGGTGGAGGCTGAAAATAGTTTTTCTCTTCTTAGTTGTGTAAGCCAAAAGAACTCTAAGTACAAAAGAACAGGTGAACCTTATATGTGGGTCTCCAACCAAACTCAGCTAACTAAGGTGGCATACTAGCTGAGCCACTAACTAGAGCACATAAAGATTGTGAAGATAGTGGGAGAGAAGGAAGGAGTCTCACTTGCCGCTTTCTCACATACACAATGGGGGAATATACACAAACGTGGAGGCTGTTGGGTGAGTGAGATGAAGAACTTCCCCCTCCCCTCCTCTCTATGTTCAGAATTGCATAGGCGAGGGGGTTAAAGGTTCCCCCTCTCCTCCTCCTCCCTATGCACAATCGTGGCCACTTATAGAGAGGAGAAAGGGAGGTGGGTTACATTAGCCCCCTATGTGTGACTTGGTAGCATATAAGGGGTTCCCCTCCTTTCCTCCTCGCTAAGCCCTATGGCCGCACATAGGGAGGACGAGGGGAGAGGGTTACTATAACCCCCGTCCCCTCCTCCTCCTCCTACATGTGGCCATGGACCTCGTGCACACAAAGAGGACGAGAGAGGGAGAGAGAGAGAGAGAGAGAGAGAGAGAGAGAGAGAGAGAGAGAGAGAGAGAGAGAGAGAGAGAGAGAGAGAGGTTAGTTAATCTAAAATTAACTATTTAAAGTTATAAATAGATTGAAAATTTACTAATTGATTTTTAATAGAAGTTTAAAAGTTTATATTTTCATTTCTTAATTTAAACTTTTCAATCTTTGAAATGTAATAATTTTGGGATAACTATTTTTTAAAACTTTAAATCATCTAAAAAATAGGCTTATTTATATAAATATATATACCTCTTTTTTTAAAAACATTTTTAAATTAAAAAGAATACCATATATATATATATATATATATATATATATATATAATTTAAAATTTTATAATTTTAAAATTTTAAAATTAATACATTTTGTTAATTTTAGCTTTGAACTTAGTTAGTCCCACACCATGGTCGCATCCGTGAGGTAGTCCTTGGCCATTGTACTCACAAAAAATCATGGGATTTATATGGGACCATTCCAAGGGTTATGTCCATTGATTCTCTCAAAGAGGGAGGGGGAGGTGGTTTTTTTTCATGCACTTTTTTTCTACAATGTTTAAGTAAGGTCCTATCATTAGTCCCACACGAGGCTTCAGCTTGCGGATTAATCCTTGGCCCTTGTGCTCTCACAAGGCATGGGAGCTAGATGGGACCACTCCAAGGGTCAAGTCCCTCAACTCTCTGGAAGAGGGAGGTGGTTTTTGTAGTTCTTTTTTAGGATTTTACATGCCAAGCTTATAGCTGTTTTGAGGGATACTATCTATAACAACTAAACTATTAAGCCCAAACTAGGTCAAATACTTTCCACATTAGTATAATAAAGTAGGAGATAATACAAAATTTTAATATAATGAAATGAAGGGACAAATTGATGTGTGTGTGTATATGCCTATGGGCTTGGAGTCCTATGCAAAAAGTGTGTGAGTGTAGGTGTGCTAGAAAGTTCTAGTGGCTCATCAGCTAGGTGTGTTAGGTTGGTGTGATGAGTGAGTGATCATAGGAGGTGAGTGATTGAGATAATCATGGAGATGATTGTGGATCTGGGATCTACAAACAAGGAGGCAGTTGCCTATATATGTAACCACTCTTTGAATAAAGCTTTACATTTGTGCCTCATTGCTTTCTCTCTGGATTCACACGTGGTATTAGAGCTTGCTAAAGATCCTAGTGCCTAGAAAGAGATTCTTTGAAGATTCCATCTAGATTCTCTCTTCTTCCCTAAATGGATTTTTCTTCTTCCTTACTTCCATGAATTTCCTTAAGCTCATTCTCCTCCTACAAGCCACCATTGATCCAGCCCTTTCGAGTGTACATTTCCCTAGTTAGGACGCCCTTCCACCTAAGAGGAATTGAAGGATTATGGCTTCTACAGCCTGCGCTTACTCTCGCCCTATCCTGCGCTATTTATGTTGATACAGCCTACTAGAGCCACCATTTCAAAAATGGTATGAGGTGCACTTAGGAGACCCTATGGGCTACCTGCTAGTGAATTTTGAGAGTAAATGGTCCAAGGAATGAGGAGAAACTAGAGAAAAACCAGTCGGGTTTTTCAAGAAGACATGGTTTTTGGAGGCAAACAAGATGCTGTTGCTCCTGGAGGTGTGAAGCTTCTTTTGGTCTGAGACTTGCATTGACTCTTCTACTCCCAAGGACCATTAATTGTGCAACAAATTCCATCTGGTTGATGCCTTGTGTGAGGTAGCAATCCTCCAACGTTACTCTGTTTCTGCAAGCATTTCTTGACTAACTTTTTGAAAATAGATGCTAAACTAAACGCTAAGTTGATGCTTGAGGAGTTAAAATTCAAATTAGAGATTCAGAGATTTCTTTTTTAGATCAGAGAATGCTTTGGAAGCTCAATTGATGTTGATTTCTTAACAAAATGCCAAACTCTCAATCTTCTTCAAGTGCCAAGAAGACTACAAAGACAAAGTACAAGGTAAAGAAGACCCTAGATAAGAGGTTGTGGGAGAAGCCAACTGGTTATGCATGTGCCAAACAATTAGGATTTTTTGAATTCTTATCTTGCAATTTGCATCTATATGGTGAAAGTGATTTCTTTGTTCAGAAAGATTGATCTTTTGTAAAGGGATTAGACACTACCATTAAATTGGTAAGACATTCCCAAAATGGCTTCCAAACTAAAAATAGATATTAAGTTTGAAGGAGAGGAGTTCCACAGTAAAAGGCATAAGTATGTGTGTGTGCTTGTATGTGTGGCAATAGTATAATAAAATATGGTGTGCATAAGGCCCAGGGTTGAGGTGGCAAGGCATGACCATGTGCCACCCTTCCATCTAAGAGGACCCATAAGGTGTGTTGTACATAATCCATGGTAGTAATAATATAAAATGATAAGGTGGCATGGGTCCTCCATGCACCACCCCTCTACCTAGGCGGGTCCCACGCCTGCATTTAGTGAGATATGGCCCAAGGACCATGGGAGAAGTAATATAAAATAGGTGGAGATAGATATTATATTGGATTATTCCCTCCATGTAGGATAGGCCCATGTGGGGGGGGTGTAAAAAGTCCAAGAATGCAAGTTAAATAATGGAAAAGCAGGATGAGGTTACATGTGCAACGTTTTTTGGATAAATCCCACATTATTTATCATTTTCGTTGATTACTTTTAGAGTCGCTACCTTGCAATGAGCCATGTAGGCATGCCAAAGATGGTTCCATTTCTTAATCCACAGCATCAAGCCGACTAGTGAGCCATTTTGCCTTTTTAAATTTTCAACCATTTTGGGCTTCTTTGCTCTCATTTAGGGGGCACAAGTTGGTGACACTTAAAGTTAGAGGCAAACAAATATGGCTGCCATTTTTTTTTGAAATTTGACAACTCCTGCTATTGCATTCAAAATTTTCACTAAATTTTACTTCTCCTGCGCATGTCACCTGTGTCCCATAGGCCCTATCACCTTGTCACTTGAACATTCTCCTAGCATCTAAATTCCCCTAGAATCTTGGCTTCTTCCCTTCCTTGGTTCTCTTTGAAAATTGTTTTCCTTTGCTCCTTTAGGGATTTCGTCCCTGTTGCTCTCCATGCTCATCAAGCTCTCTTGGACATTGAAATGTGCATAATATTTTATTCTTGTATCATGAATCTTTCAACCGATTCCTTGTTTCTCTTCACAAGCTAGCTCATTTAATAACAAAAATTATTTCTTATTTCTTTGTTTGATCTCTTTATTTAAATAAGGAATCACATGGTCTAATGAAAATTGTTGTGGGTTGCAAGAGAGCTAGATAGAGGCTACAAGAAAGGAAAGTTGATATACCTAGTTAAGGTATGTGGAGGAGGTTGAAGGCCAGGGAAACCGATGAGACAACATCCAAATGGAAATGGAAGACAAATTTGCAATGAACACAAAGGGATAGAAAACACTAGGTAAAATTCCTTCTTCCTAGACAACAAGCCTCGAAGGCCATAGGTGCACCTATTCGAGTAGTTCCATGAACACGAGCTACAATTTTGAGGTAGCAACATCAGGTCATTTGGGGGACTAATCGGCTTGTTTCCTTAGAATCTTTACCCTTTGGGGGGGTCACTATGTATAAACCCTATTTATCATGTGCATTTAGCCTATTTGTAGATCCCCAAATCTATAAATTTATAATGAATAAAACACACCCTTTTTCTATTCAATCCCTAAATATCCCCTTTAAACACTTATTTCATTGTTCGATAATCAAAAGTTTACTTTTGGGCACTGTCATTTCCACATAATAAATTTTAGAATATCTCTTTATAATGTTGCACTAAATAACAATTTAAATTAATAATTTAATTAAAAAAGATAGTTTAATTACATTTAAATTAATAAAAATAATTTAAATGTATGAGAAAATTATATGCATGCATGCATGCATGCATGTATGTATGGCCCATGCATGACATTAATTTACCATAAGAGTCCTCTAGAATCTTCAAGATATCATAACGGTATTAACAATCACCTTTTGAGAGTTTAAAAACTCTAAAATCTAGTAGATATGGAGTCACACACAATGCTACACATGCATGCATGGAATGCAAATGTCCTTGGTTGGTTGATGGAAGGCCATTGATACATATGGTGGGACTAGTGGACTGCACTTGTCCATGTGACGGTAGGGCTTTTAGTTGATCTGTGTTAGTGTGGGATTCATGCTGCGATGACTATTGATGGAGGGGAGGGAGGGGGAAAGAGAGAAAGGGAGGGAGGTAAGAAAGAGAGGAAAAGGAAGGGGGAAAGGAAGGAGAGGGGGAAGGGGAGGGAAGGGAAGGAGAAAGAGAAGGGAAGAGGGGGGAGAGAGAGAGAGAGAGAGAGAGAGAGAGAGAGGGAGGGGGGAGGGGGGGGGGAGGGGGAAGGGGAGGGGAGGTGAGGTGAAGGGGAAGGGAAGGGAAGGGCAGGGTAAGGAAGGGGGAAGGGGAGAGGGACGTAAGGGGAGGGGACGGAAGGGGAGGGGGAAGGGGGAAGGGGGAGGGAGGAAGGGGAGGGGACGGAAGGGGAATGGGAATGGGGAGGAGGAGGGGAGGGAAAGGGAGAGGGGTGAGGAAGGGAAGGAAAGGGAAAGGGGTGAGGAAGGGGGAAGGGGGAAGGGGAGAGGAGAGGGAGGGAGGAAGGGGAGGGGAATGGGGAGGGGGAGGGGAGGGAAAGGGAAAGGGGTGAGGAAGGCAAGGGGAGGGGAAGTGGGATGGGGATTGGGAGGGGAGGGGAGGGGGAAGAGGGAGGGGGATTGGGAGTGGAGGGACGAAGGGGGGGGGAGGGGAGGGGTGAGGAAGGGAAAGAGTGGGGATGGGGTGTCCCTAATGCATGCTTTGGCAGCCATGGCTACCGAGCACCTGAAGAGACAATAGAAGGAAATTTAAAATGGAGAGGAGGGAAAGGGGAAGGGGAGGGGAGGGGTGAGGAAGGGAAGGAGAGGGGAGGAGGCTCACAAATACATGCTCTGACGGCCACGGCCACCTAGCCCCTCCGCAATTTTTATTTTTATTTTTTGCAGAGGGACTTGGCAGCCGTGGCCGCCCAATTGGTGTTTTAGATTGGAATGGGGAGGGGTGAAGGGAAGAGAGTGGGGAGGGAGAATATAGAGGGAGCAAGGAGGGGAAGAGAAGAGAGGGAGAGGGGAGAGAAAGAAGAGGGAGAGGGGAGGGAGAAAAGAGAGGGAAAGGCGAGCGGAAGGGACGAGAGGGAGATGAGAGAGGAAGAGGGGAGAGGAAGAAGCGGGAAGAGAGGGAGAAGATAGGACGAGAGGGGAGAAAAGAGAGAGAGAGGGGAGGGGAGAGGAAGGGAAAAGTGAAGGAAGGGAGAGGGAAGGGGAATGTGAGAGGGGAGGGAGACGGGAGGCAAGTGGCAATATATAAAGCATGAAACCCTAAAAATTTTGAATTCAAATGGGAGAGGAGAAAGGAGCAGGAAGTTTGAATTCTAGGAGAGAGAAGGGAGAGAATGGCGAGGAGAGAGAGTAAGACGTTTGAATTCTAAGGAGGGAGAGGGAGCAGGAGAGGGAGAGAGGAAAAAGAGGGAAATTCAAAACTTTAGGGTTCCATGGATTATATATAGCCTCTCACATTCCCCTTCCTCTTCCCTCGGTGTCCCTCTCCCTTCTCCACTTTTTGTCCCCTCTCCTTTGTCTTTTCCATCTTCTTTCTCTAGCCTCTCCCTCTCTAGTCTCACTCTCTTCCCTTCCGCTCCCCTCTCCCTCTATCTTCTCCCTCCCCTCTCTCTCTTCTTCCCCTCTCCCTCTCTTTTCTCCCTCCCCTCTCCTCTTCTTCCTCTCTCCTCTCCCTCTCTTCTCTTCCCCTCCCTGCTCCCTCTCTCTTCTCCCTCCCCTCTCTCTTTCCTTCACCCCTCCCCCTTCGAATCCAAAACACCAATTGGGCGGCTGTGGCCGCCAAGCCCCCCCCTTTTTTTTGCACAAGGGCTTCGCAGCCACAGCCGCCAAAGCATGTATTTGTTTCTTCCCTCCCCTCTCCTTCCTTTCCTCACCTCACTCCTCCCCATCCAAGAGCATGCATTAGGCCTAGGCTTGTTGGCAGCCAAAGCATGCATTAGGGAGTCCCCCCTCTTTCCCTTCCTCACCTCTCCCCTCCCCTTCCCTGTCCCCTCCCCTTATCCCTTGCATCCCCTCCCTTGCCCTCCCAATCCCCATTCCCCTCCCCTTTCTCCCTCCCCTCCTTTCCCCATTCCTCACCCTACCCTTCCCTTCCCCTCAACTCCCCTCCCCTCCCCTTCCCCCTTCCTCTCTCTCTCTCTCTCTCTCTCTCTCTCTCTCTCTCTTCCTCTCCCCCTCCTCTTCCCTACCCCTTCTCCTTCCCTTCCCTTGCTTTCTCCCTCCCCTCCCCTTTCCCCTTTCTTTTCCTCTCTTTCTTACCTCCCTTCCTTTCTCTCTTTCCCCCTCCCTCCCCTCCATCACAACAGTCGCATCATGAATCCCACACTAACATAGATAAACTAAAAGCCTTGCGGGCATGCCTATGCCATGTGGACAAGTGCATTGCACCAATCCCACCATATGTATCAATGGCCTTTCTCTCTTCCCCCTCCCTCCCCTCTGTCACAACAGTCGCATCATGTATCCCACACTGACATAGATAAACTAAAAGCCTTGTGGGCATGCCTATGCCATGTGGACAAGTGCATTGCACCAATCCCACCATATATATCAATGGCCTTCCATTGATGAACCAAGGACATGTACATTCCATGCATGCATGTGCAGCATCGTGTGTGATGACATATCTATGAGACTTTAGAGTTTTTAAACTCTCAAAATGTGTTTATTGATACCACTATGATATCTTGAAGATTTTAGCTTATGGTAAATTAATGTCATGTGTGGGCCATACATACATGCATGCATGCATGCATACATACATACATACATACATACATACATACATGCATGCATACATATCGTTACTCTTAGTATGGTATATTAATGTCATACATGGGCCATACATACATATATACATACATTAGAGGACTCTTATAGTAAATTAATGTCATGCATGGGCCATACATACATACATACATACATACATTAATTTATTAATGCATTTAAATTTTTTTATTAATTTTAATTATAATAGATTAAGTAAATAATTAAAAAAAATTAAGTCTTTTGATGTAACTATTAATGTGAGTTTACAAGTGTTTTTTATGTATTAAATTGTGTCACATTAAATTTTAGAATTTTGATTTAATTTCCTTCAAAAAACTCTTAAAAATTGCTTGTTTTATGTTTTCATCTTTGTTTTGAAGAGTGGGTTTTTTCTTAAATTTTATCCAAAATCTAGTCCAAAAGTATCTATAAAAATGAATTTGTACATTAACAAGTCCAAAATTAATGAAAGAAGTGTTTTTATATGGCAGTTTACCATTTTGTCTTGTCAAGTATTGTTCTTGTACAAAGATTCCATCTCTTCATTCATAGCAATTTGCCATTTTGACTTGTCAACTATGTCTTCAAAGTACACTAGCCCTTCTGTGGCCATGATGGTAGTCATAAGAGCATAGTTTGTAGTTTCAACCTGAATTGCTTGGCCTTTATGTGAGCATATGTCAATATGGCTAGTGGTCTACTTTCCCTAGTAGACCATCTGAGTTGCTGCTCTTCTCAGGGTGTCTCTAGCAATTCTTGCTCTTTTTCATCAACCTTTTCTGTAGGTGACTGAGTAATTGGTGTGTCTATCTCATGAGAATTTGATGTTTTCCATTCTGATTCTTCATTAAAAAATACATCTCTAGAGATGATGACCTTTTGGTTGATGGGATCATACAACTTGTATGCTTTGCTTTCTTCATTGTAGCCAACCAATTTTAATGGGGTTTAGTACTCCGCATCTAGTGGATATGTCACCTCAAACAAAAGTATATTCAATACAGAATTCTCTCTCTCTCTCTCTCTCTCTCTCTCTCTCTCTCTCTCTCACTCTCTTTCTCTCTCTCTCTCTGTGTCTCTCATTGCAACTTGAAAACTCAGGAAAGAGATGATCAAAGACATCCAACAGATGAATAGACATAATAAGATGGTCATTCAGATTTTATTCAGTTTCAGAACATATTTCTTCAAATACATCTTCTGTGTGTTTTTCTCATCTCTCTTCTTCGCACCCTGTGCAGATTACATGTTTAGTGGTTACGACTGATCCAAACAATTCTGACCTTTTTTCCTAGGGCCTTTTTGGATCATATATATTTTATCCATGTCTGAGTAGGCATTTTAACTATGTTAACACTTGGAACATCCCTGTGGCTAGAAATTTTAGAAACAAAATTTCTGACCTGATCTCATAAGAGCCTGATTAGATTATATCAATCCTTATCCTTGGACTGATAGTAGACCCCCTTTCTAGTGCCATATCTCACTAGTCGAGGACTACGCTAGAAAATAGAGAGAAGAGCTTGGTGCAATACCAAGATTCCCACTAACTCCAAACACAACTATCTACCACAGTTTCGAGTTTAAGTTCAATCTACCACAGTTTCGAGTTTAAGTTCAATACAAAAATGTGCCTTATTTCCAAAACATCAGATTGTAAGAAAACAATACAATGTCTGTGCTCAACAAATAACAGGATCTCGTATGCAAGAGAGAAAAGTAGATAGTATGGAGAATTAAAAATTTGATTACTATAAAACTGATACAATAGATGGCGCTGCCTCCCAACCGTGTGATCTTGTGATAGAATCTTCGATGGCATGCTGGAACCAGTAGAGAACGGAGGCTGGATGCTAAGGAATCATGGTTGCTATAGACAGTGATGATGATGGGCTTCATGGGCTTGCTCTTATATAGCCACCACTCATAGTTGGTTAGACTCAATTGGGTGACCGACATAGTTCGCCCAAAATGGCCGACTAGGGTTGGTCCCAAAATAGACCGTCGATCACACGATAGAACCGGTGCGCAAAATAGAGCAACTCACCTATGGTTTCCATTCGGCCCACAACCATCCGAGATCATCTGGGGCTCGAAATGGACCCCACAACCCGAGAGTGGGCTGTGCCCCGAGAAATGCTCCATCCACCCTCAGTGCGGTCGTCATGGGATGCCTTCCCGCAAGGCAAAATCAGGCCGAAATGACAGTACCAACTCTAGAAATGGTAGGGTATAGTTCACGTTACATTTGAGGATGATGGTAGGACTTCGCTTTCGAGATAGAACTTCATGCTTGCATCCAAGAATAATTTGTGAAGGATTGTATTGAATAGGACAGAGTATAAGAGAGTAGGTAGAGGATATGGCAACCAATAAGGAAAAGTATTCTCCTAAGAAACAACATATGAACCATAGAATTGTAAAGGAGTGACGTTCCACAAATGGTTTTGAGCACAAGTCTTTACAAATATTTCAATAATTTTCTCTCTCTAGAATATGTTTTTTTCTATGTGACTCCTTCAATCTTTGTCACTTACTTGGTCAGCTGAAAATATTCAGACTTACTAGGTCAGTCTAGTATGCAACTAAAGGTTCATAATAATGAGATAATAATTTAGAATAAGACAAGGTTAACAATAATTGACAATAATTCAAATTGACATTGATGCATCCAAAGGTTTAAATTGAGCCAAAGGTGAAATATTTAACTTCTCTAAAATAGAATTTCAAAGGCTAATTATACAATCCCAACATTCAAGGGATCAATTGAAAAACACAATGCCAATATTCAAGGCTAATTACCCAATCCCAACATTCAAGGGATCGACACAAAATGAAAGGAAGTGTCATGCGTTGAATTCATATCATTCCGTTAGTGTGCAAATATTCCCCATCACGATCTGGCATTTGACATTCATATCTCACCACCCACAACCCCACGATTGTCAAGAAACTCTCAATAGACATGCACAATTCATTGACCACTATCTATTAGTGACACCACCCTATCTATTAGTGACACTTCACTGACCACTATCTGTCATTGACATTCATATCTCACCACCCCATGACCCCATGATTGCCAAGAAACTCACAATACACATGCACACTTCACTGACCACTATCTATCAACAACAACTAAGGCTCAACGACTCTCAATAACAGTTACTGCCCAACAACTATCAGCAACAGTTTACTGCCCCTCCAACCTCACTGAGCATCTCTCTTGAGAAAAACAAAGTTGGGACCCTGCTTGTACACACCCTACTTTCTCTGCTCGTTCACACCCCTACTTTCTCTACTTGAATCAGTGTCCTCGTTTCTTTTGGGCTCAAATAAACATCATCTCTTGGGACCCCTACTCATTCGCATCCTACTTTCTCTGCTCAAATCAGTGACCTCACTTCTTTTTTTGCATTCCATCACTGCCTCACCCTCCCATATTTTTTTCCCCTCCCTTTTTTTTGCATGCTTTTGTGTTTAACAGACTTGACAAACTCCATTCACGACTTGACGAACTCCGACAACAATTTCTTCCTCACGTCCAAAAACTAGAGCTGGCAAATCGTCTAGAAGGTACTAAGTACACAAATCGTCTAAAAGCTCGTTTAAAGGATGCTTGCTCAAAGGGAAGCTTAAAGGGATGCTTACAAGTTTTTCTCACTTTAAAGGGCTATGCTTGTCCTATGCTTGGATGCAATCCAAGCTTGCAGGTCTGAAAACTAGGCTGCAACACCACGGCCTGGCTTTTGGACCTGCAATCTTGGATTGCATCCAAGCATAGGAGGACAAGCAAATCCCTACAAAGCTTCAATGAGGCTGGGCTTCATAGAGCTTGAAAACCAGCTCTATTGCAAGCTTCATTGCTTCCATTCAAAGCTATTCTTTGCTTCATTGCTTTCATTGGTTCACTGCTTCCATTCGAAGTTCCATTTGGTGGATCCATTGGTCATTTTCTTGTTGCTTGCATTGGTGAGGCCATCTTGGAAGGGATGCCATGAATGATTGCATACATGGAGTAGGATTTGGCAATGCTCTATCAAAAATGGGAAAGAATAGTGGATTGAAATGCCTAGCTGGAGCTTTTCTTTCCTTATTTTATGAAGTTTTGTGGAAGGCAGGACATGGTAGATTGCTTTTGTTGCTAGAATTGTCCCTTGTGGCTTTGAGTAGTGATTTCATTCTTACAGTAGGCAAAACCTAGAATTTTCCCTTCTTTTTAGTGGCTTTCCCATGTTCAATAATGCTAGTTCTTACATATGTGGATATTATCTTTGCAATGCTTATAAGGTTGAAAGGATTTCTATTACCTTGATCATGTGAGGCATAGGTTAAATGCATGCCTTTGGTTGAGCCATTGTGGAAGGAATGCCAATCTTGACCTTTTTAAATCATTTAACTTCAAGGAGATGGGAGAAGGCATGCCATACTTGATCATTAATGGGGCTTTGATCACTGGAGAAAATGAACATTGATAGGTTGATTTATGATGCTTTCTTTGCTTTTAATATGCTTGCACCACTACCTACTTTTACCTACTCCAAGAATGCAATAAAGCAATGCAAGCCTCACTTATGCAAGCATATTAAAAGCAAAGAAAGCATCATAAATCAACCTATCAATGGTGCCTACTTTTACCTACTCCAAGAATGCAATAAAGAAATGCAAGCCTCACATATGCAAGCATATTAAAAGCAAAGAAAGCATCATAAATTCTCCACACTAAAGCCTTTTACAAAGGCTATCAAACCCATAGCCATTTTCCAATGTTTTGCATCTTCCATTTGCCTCATGTTGATCTTCTGGATTTTTTGCATGGAGCTTTTCCAAACTTTCAAAGATTGATCATTAATGAGGCATAGGCTTGCATTGATTTATCGCATTCTTGGAGTAGGTAAAACCAGGCCGTTGCACCATGGCCTGGTTTTACCTACTCCAAGAATGCATTCTCAACACCAAAGCCTTTTACAAAGGCTATCAAACCCATAGCCATATTCCAATGTTTTGCATCTTCCATTTGCCTCATGCCAGATCTTCTAGATTTTTTGCATGGAGCTTTTCCAAACTTTTAAAATTGTAAGTATTTCTACACATGACATATAGCCATGTTGATTATCATCTAACAAACATGCATTGAGGATTGATCATTGATGTACATGATCATTGATGGAGCATTGATCATTGATGTGTGTGATCATTGTAGCATTGATCATTGATGGGGCATTGATCACTGGATGGGGCATTGATCATTGTAGCATTGATCATGCAGCATTGATGGGGCATTGATCATAATCATAGATATGTTGATTTGTTGGTGCTTTTCATCTTCTTGCATATGTGAGGCTTGCATTGCTTTATTGCATTCTTGGAGTAGGTAAAACCAAGCCTGGTTTTACCTACTCCAAGAATGCATTCTCAACACTAAAGCCTTTTACAAAGGCTATCAAACCCATAGCCATATTCCAATGTTTTGCATCTTCCATTTGCCTTATGTTGATCCTCTGGCTTTTTTGCATAGATCTTTTCCAAACTTTTAAGGTTGTAAGCATTGCTACACCTGGATAGCCATGTTGATTCTCATCTAGCAAACATGCATTGAGCTTTGAGCATTGATCATTGATGTACATGATCATTGATGGACTGTTGATCATTGGTGTATGTGATCATTGTAGCATCGATCATTGACGGGGCATTGATCACTGGATGGGGCAGGCCATGGCGCCATGGCTTGGTTTTACCTACTCCAAGAATGCAATAAAGCAATGCAAGCCTATGCCACATTTATAATCAATGTTACAATGATCAATGCCCCATCTAGTCATCAATGCCCCATCAATGATCAATGCTACATGGCTTGGTTTTACCTACTCCAAGAATTCATTGTCAACACCAAAGCCTTTTACAAAGGCTATCAAACCCATAGCCATATTCCAATGTTTTGCATCTTCCATTTGCCTCATGTTGATCTTTTGCCTTTTTTGCATGGAGCTTTTCCAAACTTTCAAGATTGGAAGCATTGCTACACATGTATGGCCATGTTGATTCTCATCTAACAAACATGCATTGAGCATTGATTATTGATGTACATGATCATTGATGGAGCATTGATCATTGATGTATGTGATCATTGTAGCATTGATCATTAACGGGTCATTGATCATCATTAGATGGGGCATTGATAATTGTAGCATCGATCATTAATGTTCCATTGATGGGGCATTGATTATAATCATAGATATGTTGATTTGTTGATGCTTTCATCTGCTTGCATATGTGAGGCTTGCATTGCTTTATTGCATTCTTGGAGTAGGTAAAACTAGGTTGTGGCACCACAGCCTGGTTTTGCCTACTCCAAGAATGCATTCTCCACACCAAAGCCTTTTACAAAGGCTATCAAACCCATAGCCATATTCCAATGTGTTGCATCTTCCATTTGCCTCATGTTGATCTTCTGTCTTTTTTGCATGGAGCTTTTACAAACTTTTAAGGTTGTAAGCATTGCTATACATGTATAGCCATGTTCATTCTCATCTAGCAAACATGCATTGAGCATTGATCTTTGATGTACATGATCATTGATGGAATATTGATCATTGATGTATGTGATCATTGTAGCATTGATCATTGATGGGGCATTGATCACTAGATGGGGCATTGATCATTGTAGCATTGATCATTGATGTGGCATAAGATTACATTTCTTTATTGCATTCTTGGAGTAGGTAAAACCAGGCTGTGGCACCACGGCCTGCTGGTTGTACCTACTCCAAAAATGCATTCTCAACACCAAAGCCTTTTACAAAGGCTATCAAACCCATAGCCATATTTCAATGTTTTGCGTCTTATGTGAATGAAGAATATGAAGTAGAGATATCAAGAAGTCAAATTCATCATAATCTTTCAAACAAAATGTTCTATGTCTGGGAGGGAAACCATCGAATGGCAATCTATGATAAGAGAGAGATACTCCCATACTAGAGAGAAATAATATAGGGTTTTTTGTACTATCATTGATCCAACAAGAGTCAATGAAATAGCTTTGCTTTCTACCCTACAAACTTGTAAGTGCTTCGAAATTATCTTTCTTGTGTTTTCTCCTCTTTGGGACTTCTAGCTTAATTGGTTTTGACATGCTTTTATATTTCAGCATGGATACACATGCATTGGTGGTCACCATCTATCAGGTATGAGCTTGTTATATGCTTGAATATTTGTTCTGTTGATCATGAAAGCTATGAAGGAACTTCCTAGGAAGGATAGGAAGTTAATATTTTAAATATGGAAAAAATAAACTAAAGGGAGAGCCTTGGTATCCTCTTAGTAGAAGATACCTTGGGAAGTTGATGTACAATGTAAGTTACATTTGTTTGGTTGATGCATCTTGTTAGTTGTTCTATTTGTGGGGTTTCTTTACTCACATGTTTATTTTTTGGTTGACAGGTTCAGATATCCCAGTCATTAAACAACAAGCTTGAGCAAGCAAAATTGACTTGTTCAGTGGAAGAGCTTCAGAAGCTTGAGGAGAAGGAGCTTGGACAGCTCGTTCCTTGTTATGGTGATAGGACAGGCAAGGTAATTCATTACTTCATGTGTGTGAATAAAAATAGGCAAGATGATTTTCCATTCTATGTGTTTGAATTTGATCAATGATTCTTATGTCGTAATTGTATGATTTCTTCTTTCCCCTTAGATGTTGGACATACTTGACCCAAAACTAGGGGATGAATGGCAGGCAAAGTCCTATCTCTTGGGTGGGGACCTGGCAGCTTTGCCACATTGGATAAATTAAGCACGCTAGCATTGTATGATGCCCCCATTCATACAAAGATAGTATGGTTGTCCTTACTAGAGGCAAGCAAGGCAACCAAGGAAGCTTATGGCCTTGCTCGAGGGGATCACACATATAGAGTGTAAGTCTTTAGTTGTTATTAAATTAATATATGTCTTACATTCATTTTTGTTTCTTGATGTTAAATTTCAAATTCTTATTTCAATTCATTGCAAAGAGAAGCGCTTCTTGAAAAAATTGGTCAGAAGGCCCCTGAGCTTCTTATTGATTTTTAGGATATCATGGGTGCAATGGTTATTCCTCGAGAGTTCTCTCTGTATGATTATTATGAGGAGTTCAAACTTGAGGCAAGAAAATTTCTTTTTCCTTTGGAGTGCAAAGGGGATAAGAGTGAAGAGAAGACCACCTCAACAAAAGTGGAATTGCAAGATATGGTGGAAAAGAGGCTTCTATATCGGTAATACATCATTCAAAACCCTTTCTCACTGCTTCTATGATGTTTATGTGCTATGATTTTTAAAACTTATGTTTTTATTGTTTCTTTCTAGTTACTTTGCTCATTTGAAAGAAAAGGAACATCTTGTCTCCATTCCTATTATGGCCCAGCAAGTGGGTGCTTGTCAATAATAATGAGTCATGCATGTATCCACCTGCTCTTCGAGGCCTCTCTAAATGGGAGCTTGAGCACTATCCTTGGTGGATAGATTTTGAGATGGGACAAGTGCTTGAGAGAGAGAAAGAGCTGAAGAAGAATGCTAACTTGGCATCAAAGACTATAGTTCCTGGGGGGGCAAGTGAAGCTAACATTCAAGGCTTGCTTCTCCTCTAGACTTTCAATTTTGTTACAAAATTCTCATACTTTGAAGGGGGCTCAGCCTCACAAGTGGAGCTTTCAGGTGGTAGTTAGCAATGTGGTGGAAAGGCAAGTCCAAAAAGAGGCAAGCGACAGTAGAAAGGTAAATAGACATTTAGCTAACATGTACATAGACATTCATACTCCATTCATATAAGCTTCTGTTTTGGCTGTAACAAGGTAGTGAAAAATAAACTTGGGCACATGTTTTACAGGTGATGTTGGAGAGGCATACTATGAGCTCCTTGAAGAGGATGTGACTGTTGGCTCTTTCCCACTACTTTCATAGGAAGAGCTAGGTATTCTATGTTTGTAGGGTTCCGAGGCTTTTTGTCACCTACAGATATATTGGGTTTGTCGGTTGTAGTATATGTGTAGCTTAGGACCTTGAGTCGTGTTCCGGTGAGAGACATAGGCTTAAGTGTGGTAAGCAAACAAAGTGCATGCATGTGTAAAAGGAACATAAATCATCCTTGTTGAGGTAATGAAGGCTTTTGCCTTCATTGGGGGTTGTAGGGTTTAGGAAGAGTTTAAGGGTTATAAGGAGGTTCCAGGGTTAGAAGGAGGTTCTAGGGTTTAGAAGGAGGTTCCAGGGTTTAGAAGGAGGTTCCAGGGTTTAGAAGGAGTTCCAGGGTTTAGAAGGAGTTCCAAGGTTTAGAAGGAGGTTCCAGGGTTCAGAAGGAGGTTCCAGGTTTAGAAGGAGTCCAGGGTTAGAAGGAGGTTCTAGGGTTTAGAAGGAGTTCCAGGGTTTAGACGGAGGTTTCAAGGTTCAAAAAGAGATTCCAGGCTTCAGAAGGAGGTTCTAGGGTTTAGAGTAGAGTACATGGTGGAGAAATCGTCTCCCTCGTAGATCATGGAGTTTAAGGGTTGAGGAACAAAGTGTTTAGGGGAGTATAGGAGTGGGAGAGAAAGAAGGTGTAAGAGCATGGGGGAAAGAAGAGAGAGGGGGAAGGAGGAGGAGGGAGGAGGAGGAGAGAGGAGGAGGAGGAGGAGGGAGGAGGAGGAGGAGGAGGGAGGAGGAGGAGGGAGGAGGAGAGGGAGAGGATGGGTTGCAAGGTTGGAGGAGAGGGGAGGAGGAGTTGCAAGTTTAGGACATGCTTTTGGACATGCAGTGCAAGGGAGCATGGACACTTGAGACAAATGCTTGGAATACCAAAGTAGACTCAACACAATGCCCCAAAGAGTGCAGGCTTCATTCCATTATGGGGTATTTATACAAGTTGGAGAGCTCCTCTCTCTGCATGTAACACAAAGTTGTAACACAAAGTCGTATCACAAAGTTGTAACACAAAGTTGTATCACAAAGTTGTAACACAAAGTTGTTACACAAAGTTGTAACACAAAGTTGTAACACAAAGTTGTATCACAAAGTTGTAACACAAAGTTGTATCACAAAGTTGTAACACAAAGTTGTATCACAAAGTTGTAACACAAAGTTGTATCACATTCCCTTTCTACATAAGTTCATGTTGGCACAGAGTCAACATACTCCCGGATCCATTTTATTACCCATCCTTGGGTTATAGCTTATTGCGATCACGTACCTGGGTTGCCATGTTTTTAGTCCAATGGCTGTGGAACTCATGTCGTGCCAGTTGATCCTTCTGTAAAGCCTTAGCACCATACAATTTTTGCATAGTTTCTAGGTAGCCTGTATCCACTATTTGCTCGAACAGAGATATGTGGCATGCCTCTAAGAAGATCACACTTTGATAGAGTCGGCTTGTAATCTGAGCATCAATCCTTTCATTGGGATTAAAGTTGAGTGGAGGCAAATGGGAATCAAGGTAACATGGGACCTCCAGAATGAATTCCAATGTTTTACAATATATGGCACTTTGGCGAAGGAAGCGATCAATGTTGCCACACATTATTTGTTCATACTACTGAAGTGCTCGGACCATGGTGCCTTGGATATTCCATTCTACACCAGGGTAGGGTTCGATCATTGGCCAATTAATGATGCAATCTTCAGCCAAAGTGTGTATGTTGGCTTCCCATTTTTTATGCCATGGAACTACATAGAACTTGGGATGGGTTCTGAGCAATGGAGGTGCCCGTAAGTACTCCTTTAAGAAGATTACATCAAAGAACTTGGGACGGTGCCAATCAGGTTGTGGATCCAACTTCGTAATCCAACCTTCACTAATTTGACGCTGACGAATGTTGGTAGGAAATTGTCCAGGGTCCACCCACCTCGAGTTTTCATATTAGGATATTTGCTCCAAAAGTCCTTGATGGGGTTACTGGAAAGTGGTATCTCATCAAAATCATACCCATCATTGGAACTTGGCATGGGCGTACAAATTGGATTATCCGGATCTTGATATTCAAAATCAAATACTATGTCATTTTCTAATGATGGAAGCACCAGAAGTGTTGGAGGTGATGACAGTGTAGGGAGAGAATCGAGGGACATTGTGGAGAAATATGGCAGAGTGATAGTGGCGGAAGGGGGAGCAGAGGGGAGGGGGGGAAGAACTGGGAAAATGGTTTGAGTAGCTTGGTAATCCTCAAGGGTAGGATTAGCAAGGGAGGGGAAAAAGCTAGGTGTCAGGGGCTCGTAAGTTTGTGACTGTTGGGTAAGTTGAAAATGGTGAGAGGCATGAGCAAAGAGACGATGGAGGGAATAGATGTTAGGATGGAGCTCGGGGAAGGTCAAGAGGGTGGTAGCAGCAAGGGGAAGTGAGGTTATGATGTTGGCAGAAAGAGTGGTTAGATATGGGAAGTTGGATGTGAGATAGGCCTTGTCATCTTTCAACACTTCTTTTTGTTGGTGCGATGGGATGATATGGGTGGGATGTCATTTACGTCGTGCCGTGCAAATAATAGGGATGGCCGTTGTAGCAATGGCAACAAACCTGCAATAACCCTTAGGGGAGGACTACCCATGAGGCAGACATATGCAATGAAAGCATCCGTCCTGAGTGTTATAAACCCGGCATGTGTAGACAGGCAGAAGATATTTTTCTCATCTTCAAACAAGTCTTGGCAAATTATGCGTAGGGTTTTAGCTCCGATGGAATGTTCCCAGTTGATTGTTGGATGAGCATATATGATCCTGATTTGGAGTTTCTTCCATTGGATAAGCACGCATGCATTGAGGTGATCTTCCACTTGTAGAGCAGTCACAAGCTCGTGGTACACCACGGTTGTGCATTGTAGTGGGGCGTCATTGATGTTGTCTTCCAATGCCTCATTGTTATGTGCTAGCAATTGGAGTTCAAGCTTGGAGATGATAATTTTTTGGGAGTGCATCTCATGCATTTTTTCTTTGTATTGATGGTAGATGGTTGTGTATGCCTCCTTAAGCTTTCTCATTTGCAAGGTGACCTTTGCTTGTTGAGGAATGTCTTCGGTGTTATTGGACTATTGGTCCAAGTGAGCTTGTGAATTGCTGGCCTCTTGAACGGTAGCAAGTTGGTCTTTTAAGATTCGGCATTCCCTTGTAAGCTCATCAATGCTGAAGGCACATACTGCCAAAGATTGTTTCATGTCTTCAAGCTTGTCTTTGCAATCCTGGAGCTCTTCTTCTTTGTGAATTAGAGTGAGTCAAAGCTTGTGGCACTACCTCCGTCTGTTGTGGATGTGTAGATGTCAAGGAGTTATAGTAGGTCTGTAGGATTGCCGCTGCTTCTACTGCTGCAGTCAGCTGTGTGACTTTGGTGGAGGTTGGAGGTCACATCCCTTACTGCCTTCTCTTGAGCTTGGAGAGCCTAGTTCATGCGCACTTCTTCTACCTCCTTCTCATCTATCTGTGCCCGAAGTGCCTTGACCTCTATGGCAATTGCTTGGAATTTTTCCTTGATTTTTGATGCAGTCTACCTTTCCAATTCTCTTGCATATTCTTCCTTGGCCAAGCTAGTGAATAGTTCTGACATTTGGATCATTTGGCTAGCTTGATGTTGGAGAATGATAGACGATGATGAGGTTTGGTGATATTGCTGATAGAAGTGGTGGCCACGGAGCCATCCTGATGATTCTATAGTACTTGGGGGAGGTTTTTCCAATGGCATTTCAGTCCCTTGTGTACAATAGTCATACTGCTGATCTGGCACTAGCTCCCCTTGTGGCTCATCAACTGGCATGGCGTCGATGGGTGGCTCAAGTGCTGATGTAGTCTTAGGCTCTGGTGTCGATCTTTCCTCCAATTCGGGTGCCAACCTTGTTGTGAGCTTGGGTTGGTGTTGTTGGCGGAGACTTATTGGTTGCAGTTGTGCACCGAGCTGTAGCATCTCGTGGGGCAATTCAGTAGTCCCGACCTCTAGAATAGGTACCTCTGCTAAGGCATCTACACTTATCAATGTGATAGTTAGAGAAGTTGGTGACAGCTTCCATACTGGTGAGAAGGGTATGTCCAACTCCTCAATTGGTTTTGGTGACTAGGGCAGAGTCATTTCTCTTTCTTGTGGTGCTTTTTTGATGATTATAGCCAATAAGTGTGGAATTTTACATTTTTGGCCTGAAGAACCATCGAGTTTCTTGGTAAAGAAAATGACGAAGTGCTGGACCCGGTCTTGTTTTAGCTTCCTACTCAGCATAACAAATGTGCGGAGTGGGAGAGAGCGATCTTTACCGTACTTAATTCCCAGGATTGTGGATAGGAATTGGGCTGCTTCCTTGAGGCGATGGTCAAGAATGGTGCGAAGCAATATGCCATCTCTATGGATCAGTGTGCCCTTGGTGAGGAGAGACTGTACTTCGATAAACTTTGCATCAGCAGACCATTTAGGGTATTTGACACCTTGTTTTGGTAGTGAGAAAGCCCTTTGAATGA
Organism: Dipteris shenzhenensis; assembly: GCF_047967505.1. Classification (NCBI taxonomy): domain Eukaryota; kingdom Viridiplantae; phylum Streptophyta; class Polypodiopsida; order Gleicheniales; family Dipteridaceae; genus Dipteris; species Dipteris shenzhenensis. The sequence continues at coordinate 51,628,150 of NC_141601.1, forward strand.
CTGTACTGTCGACTCACTGTCGAGGATAATGTCAATTGGGCTTTGCTATACAATGATTGTACCGTACTTGCCATCCTTTGCATTGTTGGAGTAGTAAGAATGGAGAAAGTCCTTGATGTAGGTGGTCAGGGTAGGACTGTCCTCCAAGGATTTGAGGCTCTCATGCAAACTGCCTAGACCTCGTTGCTCTAAGTAAGATGTTGCTTCCTGGGAAAGAGCATAAGTCGATGTGGGTGGCCAGACAAGTTCCAGTGATTGGGTGTTGTTAATGGCTATGTAGGTCGGTTGTGATTGGGGTGGCATTTGTTCTACTTGGTCATGCACTAAATCTTCTTCGGAGCTATCACTTTGGACCACGAATGCCTGTGGTCTTCGTGGTTGAGAGGATGTAGATGGCTGCAAACTCTGGAGGGGGTTCCCGTGGTTGAGGTAGTGGGCTCTTTCTGCGCATCCTCTTTAGTGGCAGCATCTTTTCTGAACCTGCATCCATGTGCATGTAGTGTACCATTGATCATTAGATTGATTGGCATGCCGGTATGACCTTTCTGTGTGTGTGTGTGGGAGAGAGATCTTTTTTTATACATGCTTTGAGACTATGGAATGAAAGAGTGTGGTATAATTATTCATGCAATCATCTATGTGTCTAAGTGAAAGCGTGTGAGTGCATGTGACCTAGTAGATAGGTAGGGACTAACTATATGCTTTTTTGCTGGGATTTTCATAGGGTAGCTAGAACTCATTCATCACTTCTGAGCCCTAGGTAAAATCGATTGATGCTACCTATATGTGCGAAGACATACATATGCAAGTGAGTGCTCGTGATACAATCTAATCCTAACTAGGGAAGACTTGGTTTCTCAAATCTTTGTTTTTTTTGGGGATGGCTTGCGTGTTGATGTAGTAGTGCTTCAATCAGCTCCCATTTATTGTTGTGTTGAATTGGACTCCATCCAATGTTTCAAGTAGCACAGCTCCGATGGGATTCATCTTTCGTACTCGGTATCTTCCTTGACCTAGATACTTCAGTTTCCCCTTATGTACTTTGGCATTGTATAACAGGACTAAGTTGCCTTCCTTGATGTCTTTGGCTTTCAGATTTCTATCAAACCATGCCTTTCTTCTGCGTTTTTCTGTTGTCATGGCATGGTAGGCGACTAGTCTTGTCTTTGTATGCTTTTCTAAGTGATAGAGACTTTCTTTCAAGGATTCATGGTCACCCATGCGTTCCTGTACTGTGATGCGTAGACTTGGTATTACAAATTTGAGTGGGACCATAGCTTCAAGGCCATACACCAATTGAAAAGGTTTGTTCCCTGTACTGACCTTGAATGTGGTTCGGCATGCCCATAAGGCTGCATTCAGTTCCTCTGCCCAATCAGAACACTGTGATTCTACTACCTTGGTGAGGATAATGCATATTATTTTGTTTGTAGATTCTACTAGTCCATTCCCTTAGGGGTAGTAGGGTGTGCTTTTTCTATGGATTACCATGAAGCTAGACAAGAGTTCTTGGATTACCTCATTGACAAAATGTGTGCCTCTATCCGACACAATTTCAATGGGGCATCCGAATTGGGTGATCACATTTTCGTATAAGAATCTTGCTGTGCTTCTGGCATCTACCTTTCTAACTGCTTTAGCTTCAGCCAATTTTGTAAAGTAATCAATGGCCACAATGATGTAGCGTGCCTATGTTCCTTTTGTTGCTAGATGTATGGGACCCACATAGTCAATCCCTCATTTTTCAAATGGTTGTTGTGCAACAATTGGTGTTAGGGGATTGAAGTCTTTGTGTTGTGGTTTAATAGTCCGTTGGCATACATCACAGCCTTTTACATATTCATAGGCATCTGCCCATAGTGTTGGCCACCAGTAGCTTGCGAGGAGAACTTTTCTTGCTATGGCTTCCCCTTGGAAGTGTCCTCCTACAATTTCTTCATGGACTTCACTCAGGATCGGTAGGATCTCATGAGGCATTACACATCTTCTTAATATCTGGTCCTTGCCCATCTTGTACAGTTGTCCCGCAATGAGTTGATAGGGTGCAGTCTTTAGAATCAATTTTTTAGCATCTACTGCTTTCATGCCAGGGGGTGGTCTTCCTGCCATCAAGTACCCAATGATATCTCCACACCACTCTAGAACAGCATCTATTTGAAATAGTGTGGCATCTGGTAAGTCGTCTTCTACTCTAGTGGCTTCTTCTCCTGACTTGACTCAAGACATGTGATCGGCAATGTAGTGTTGGGCACCTTTGTGGACCACAATTTTGAAGTTGAATTCTTGCAACAAGAGGAGCCATCTGGTTATTCTTCCTGTGGTACACGGGCGGTTCACAAGATAAAGCAATGCTTGATGGTCGGTGTAGAAGACAAAATCATTTGCTAGCAAATAGTGCCAAAATTTCTTTACACTGTACACCATTGCTAGGGCTTCTCTTTCTGTGGTTGTATAGTTGATCTCTGCATCATTGAGTTGTCGATTGGCGAAGTAGATGGGGTAGTCTTTCTTATGCTCACCAGGTTGACAAAGCACACTCCCAATTGCATACTTGGGTCCATTAGTATGAACATGAAAATCAATATCCCAGTTGGGAGATATAAGGATGGGTGCTGTGATTAGGCACCACTTTCAAAGCTCAAAGGCTTGGTCGCACTCTTCGGTCCATAAGAACTCCACTAATAATTTGTAAAGTGGTCTAGCTATCATGGCATACCACAATATAAATCTTCTATAATAGCAAGCATGTCCCATAAAGACGTGTACACCTTTGGAATTTGTAGGAGGAGGCAATTCCATCCTGATTGTGATTTTGTCCATGTCAGTTGCAATCCCATGTTGAGAGACGATGTGTCCCAAAACAACTCCGTGGGTGACCAAGACATGGCATTTTGTTGGATACAGGGAGATGCCATACTCCCTGCATTTGACTAGTACTTCTTCAAGACATTTGGAGTGGTCTTGGTTGTTTGAATGGATGCACAAATCATCCAAGAACACCTGTACAAACTTAATATTCAAAAATGACTTGAAAGGTGTGAACATGACTCAATGGAATGTGGCTGGGGCATTACAAAGGCCGAATGGCGTGGCTGGGGCATTACAAAGGCCGAATGACATGACTCTATATGCAAAAAATACCCCATTCTGTAGCAAATGCTATTTTTGATTGGTCTTGAGGAGCAATTTGCACTTGGTTATAGCCACTGAAGCCATCCAAGAAGCTATATATTTCGGATCCTGCCACCTTTTCCAACACTGTTTCTGTTAAGGGTAGGGGATAGTGATCCCTAATTGTGGCAGCATTCACATTTTTTAAGTTTACACATATTCTGAGCTTCTTGTTGCATTTAGGTACAATGACAAAGGGTGAAACCCAATCAGTGTGCTCTATTTCATAGATGAATCCGGCATCTAGGATTTTTTCTAGCTCATCATAAACCATGGTGCCATATTTAGGATCTGTGCGATAAGGTCCACATACCTTAGGGTGAGCACCTTCCCTTATAGGTATCATGTGCACTGCCACTTTTGGTGAAATTCCTTTCATCTCTTTGTATAACCATGCTAGGCAGTAATGATATTCCATTAGGAGTTCTTTGAGTTTGGTTTCATCTTCTTGACAAAGCTGTTTCCCAATGAAAACCAATTTTTCTTCCTCCCCTTCAAGGGCGAGGTTTATTGTGCGTGTTTTACTGGTCCCTCATAGATTGGAGTTTCTCCAATGCTATCAGTTTCTTGAACTTTAGATTCTCTGAGTGGTCTTGGCATTGCTATTGGTGCACTGCCACTTGTATAATTCTTGAAGTATTCTGGCACTTCTCGAACTCTGATGGGGTTGAACTAGCCTGACATGTGTCATTTGTACTGGGTGGCATAGTTGCATTTATTAATTTGTTAGGCTCTTCTTTTCTTTCTTTTTCTGAAGTCTCTTGATTGAGCTTCATCCGCACATGTGGCTTATATTTTTGAAACTTCTTACGTTGGGAACTGTGGGGTAACTTTTCCATTGGTAAGGTGTTTCCAAGTAAGGGTTCATTTGCTACGCATATGCCTTCCAGTCCCTTAGGGGACCATTTAAGAGGCGGTGGTTCTGATTTTAAGGGAGCTAACTTTGCAAGGTACAATTCGACAATCCTTGTTTGGACTCGTTCGAATTCATTGAAGTGCTCGGCCTTGGCTTTTCTACGATTTCCTCCTTTAGCTTTCTTGCAGGATCTTCTACTGTTATTCAACTACGAAGGTTCAACTTTTGGGAGCTCGACTGCCATTAGGGCATGCAGAATGGCTAAGTCATTATCAAAGATTTGATCTTCAATTTCAGCATTTGCAGCCTTTGTTTCAAGGTCCTAAGGAAAATCTGAGTCATCATTGGTATGAATACCTTCTTTAGGTTCATTATCCCACTCAAGGTCAGCCATAAAGAATGGCATCTCTAGATCAATTAGTTCTTCATGTGTCAGTGGAGGGTCAACCTGTAGTGCATTAGCATCTATGTGTGAGAAGATGGGGTCTAATGAATGGTAGTTGTCGATGGTTGCCAATGTTTGTATCCAGTTATTGACATTGTTTTGTGAATCACCTACTATGGCATGCTGTTACAAGGGAGCTGATTTTCTCAAGATTGTCGTGGAAGATGTGTCATCCAATGCCCTAGGCACAATTGGTTTAATAGATCCTATCCCCACATTCATCCTGACTGCAGTGTCTCGATTCTGGATTGTTAGTCCATCAGTTCCCCAGTCATAGAGGACTAATGCTTCTCGTAACCAAGGATGTCCCAGCACGATTTGATAGGATTTTTTGGGAAGATCCAAGATTGTGAATTGAAGGGAAAACTAGACTTCTGCGATCTTTGTGGACACGCCATTCACTATTCCCAAGGGTTTAGCCCGTGAATCATCGGCAAGGCGTATGTTGAAATTAGCCTTTTGCATTGGTGGGAGACGCAATTATTTGTAGAGCTTCTTTGATAGGACATTGACACCTACTCCACCATCCACTATGGCTTGGACTTCATTATATGCCTTGTGGATCAAAGGCACAGTAATGTTGCATATGTCATCTCTCTCACCCATCCGCACAAGGATATCTTCAATGTCGCTCATAGGTGGAGGGGGATTTGTGAGTTCAATCCATCCTTTGAAACTCTCCCAGAGATTGGGACAATTTTGTAAGAGGATTCCGATGGGAATTGACACAGGGCAACTCAGGATGCTAGAGAGTGCGGCTCCTTCAAGTTGATGTGGTGGTATATTTTGTTGTGGAGTCTGTTGTTGGAACAAAGGCTCGAGTATAGTATCAATACTTTGTGGGACCAAGTCATGGATTGGGTTGTGAGCTTGTTTCTGAGCCTCAAATTGAGCTTGTTCATTTTGGACCCATTGCTGAAGTACCTGAAAACGAGCCTTCTCCACCTCTGCATGCGGGTATGCAACTTCTTTGATTTGAGGCTCGAGAGTTGATGTGGATGAGCTCGGCTGCTCATTGCTTGGTGGAGGTGGAGGCACTTGTGCTTTCTTTTTCAGAAGTCGCTTTGGTTGGATTGGAATGTTAGGGTCCTTGGTGGCCTCTTTCTGTTGGCATGTAATTACATTGACAAGTTGTGACTTTACACTTGTCGGACCCAGACTTTGATGGTCCACCCCAGTGATGCCAATGGGGATGTCAGGCTTAACCTCTGTTTGTTCTGGGACCTTATTTTTCATGGGAAAATCCATATAGGCATGTCCTATGCCACAATCTCTGCAGAGTGGTTGGAAAGTAGCTAGGCTACCACGATGAGGGCACTCTGCAATTCGACGATTTTCTCCACAACCGTAACACTTGATTGGTGCACGAAATGTGTCGAGTCATACTTGATTGGCATAAACTGGCATTAGACCCTCTGCACCTTCTACATAGTACACTGGGTGCTTTGCTTCATACTCAAACAGCGAGTCTACTTCCTCGGCTTGTAATTGATGTATGGGAATTGCCTGAGGAGCTTGATTTGGTGCTCTTGGATACGGTCGTGGATTTGGATTCCTGAGTAGTTGTGGGACTTATGTCCGAACAGGAACAGGATTTAGCCTCGGAGCTGGTGGTGCTTGTGCAAGTGCCGGTTGCCTATATACTGGCATGGGTGCCGCTTGGTACTGTGGAGATCGAGGCAGATTGTTGCGCATGTTGAAGATGCAATTGTTCTCATCATGGCTACCGACGATGCAGATATGGCACCACAATTGTGGCAGTGGATTTTCTTGTGCAGTGATCCTGGCTCTGAGGACCGGGCATTCATTTGCTGTATGATTTGCCAGACAGTGTGGACACCAGACATTTTCTTGTTGTGGATATGTTTGATTTGGTAGCTGAGACAAGTGGAGTTTTTGATCCATGGCCTATATCATATCTTCTTTCAGCTTCAAGGTCATGGCCTCTAGGCGATCTTCATTGGATGTTTCGGCAGTGTCCTTTGATTTACCCTTTTTCGAACGCTTATCTTGTGTATTTGATCTACCATCATCACTGCTAGTGTCTGAGTCTGTCATGCCATCTTCGATGTCAATGGCTTCCGCATGAGCAGCACTGAATGTTTCATAGCTACTTATCTTTTTCATATCCTTTCGGATTTTCTTTCTTAGACCTTCTATGAACCATGCCATGAGGTACTTTGCATCTGGGCGTGGGTCACATTTGGTGATCAATCTCTTCATCTTTCCCAGGTATGTGCATACATCTTCTTTCCGGCCTTGTTCGATCTTGCTGAGTTGGAGAGTGGGATCATCTTGTAGCCTCTCCGTTTGAAAGCGTCGTTTGAATTCAGTTTGAAGTAGGTCCCATGTGGCACATTCTTCCATGAGAAGGTTGAGGTACCATTCTGACGCTTCATTAGTTAAGGCCATTGGAAACCAAGCCACCTTGGTTTCATGGGATTGATCACCACCTGTTTGACGTACGGCATCAAAATGTTGGAGGAAGCGGGCTGGGTCTCCCCTACCATTATATTTGGGAAGTTCCAGTTTTCCCAAGGGGCGTCAACCTTGATTGTTGTGATTTCGTCGATTGAAGAAGTTGTCAGCTCGATATCCCCATCATTGTCATGATGGCATCCAGCCATGTTGGGGCGTGGAGGAGTTAGAGGGAGTGGTTGAATCTCAAGGGGGGATTCGGGGTAGAGGATTGGCAGGGGTGGTTGTTGCAGTGGAGATATATGTGGATGTGGCAAGCATTGGAGTTGAAAGCATTGGTCGGAATGTAGCTGCATGTAGATTGTGCGTGATTTGCCAAGGGTGTCGCTGCCCCAAGTGCGGGTGTGGATGTAGCTTTGTTAGGAGAGTTAGAGTGGTGTTAGTTTGTGTAGGGACCGTCGTGGTAATAATGTGCCTAAGATTGTCCTACATGTGTAGGGAAATAAGCCAGTGTAGATGAAGCATTAATCGGAGGTCACGGCGTGAAAATACGAGTGAATTAGTGCAAAATGAGACCCACACGGGGGCACGAATGAATGAGTGCTAGGGATGCCGAAATGGTGTGCAATGGGCTGGGCAAATACCTCATAACATGGTGTTTTTGTGTTTGAAATCTGGGTTCAAACGGGGTTCATTTTGGGTCCCAAACAGATGAGTTTTGAGGGGTTAAAGTCGGGTTAAAGTAGGGGTAAAATTGGGGTTGGGGGGGTTGTAATGGTGGTGTGAATGGACTTTAAGTCCAACCGAGGGGTTGAAACCAAGTTGATCTAGTTAGATTAACTAACCTATTTGCCTAGTTAGAGGCTAATCAATTAGTCTAACCTAGCCTAGTGAGGGTTAAACTGACCATAGCTACTTCAATTTACCTAGTTATTGTAACTAAATAATAGTTAAACTAACCTAACTTAGGTGTGACTAACTAAACTAATGTCAAAACTAACCTAACGGAGGTTAACACTAACCTAGTATAAAACTTAACTAGCTTAAGTTAATACTAACTTTACCTAGTTAGAGTAACTGACCTAAGGTTTCACTAACCTAGGGTTAGGTAACCTAACCCTCTGTGTGTGTGTGTGTGTGTTTTTTTTTTTGGAGACTCTTCTATCGGGGGGACTTCCCGACGGTGGCGCCCGGGGGGGGGGGGGGGATTTGTTTGCAGGGGGTGAGCGGGGGCAAGGCGTGTGCTGGGCGAGGGAGGTGGGGTGCGGGTGGCGATCACAGTGGGGGGCGGGGCTGCATGGAGGGGGTGGGGCGGGCGGGGCTACGTGTGGTGGCGGGTGGGGGGAAGGGGGGAGGGCATGGGGTGGTAAGTGGGGGCGGGGTGGCACTCTTGGCACTGCTGCGGGGCGGGCGGGGGGGTTAGAGAGAGGGGGGGCAGAGAGCGACGGGGCGGTGAGCGGGGGGGTGAGCGGGGGTGGGGCGACGCAGGGCGGCGGCGTGTGCACCACCGCGGGGCAGGGCGAAGGGTGGGTGGGGAGGTGGGTGGCAAGGGGGCGAGGGCAGCGAGCGGGTAGTGAGCAGGGCGATGAGGGGGCAGTGAGCGAGGGCGGTGATCAGGGGCACTCCAGTGGTGTTGCAGGTGCCGAGCGTGGGCGGGCGGTGCACCACGGGCAGGGACGCTCTAGTGGCACCACGGGGTGGCTTTCTGGGGTGCCGCCGCGGGCCGGCCTGGGGTAAAGAGAGAGGGGAGTGGGTAAGGTGGGAGAGAGAGGGGGGGTGGGGGAGAGAATGAGGGGGAGAGAGGAGAGAGAGGGGGGGAGGGGGAGAGAGGAGAGAGAAAAGAGAGAGAGGGGGGGAAGGGGGAGAGAGGAGAGAGAAAAGAGAGAGGGGGGAAGGGGGAGAGAGGAGAGAGAAAAGAGAGAGAGAATGAGAGAGAGAGAGAGAGTAAAGAGAGAGAGAGAAAGAGAGAGAGGGAGCGTTAGAGAGAGAGATTGAGAGATAGAGAGAGAGAGAGAGAGAGAGAGAGAGAGAGAGAGAGAAAGGGGGAGGGATAGAGAGACAAAGAAAGAGAGAGTGAAAGAGAGAGAAAGAAAGAGAGAGAGAGAGATGGAGGGGGAGGGGGGAGGGGGAGGTGGAGATGGAGGGGGGAGGGGAGAGGGGGAGATGGAAATGGAGGGGGAGGGGGTGGTGTAGATGGAGGGAGAGGGGGGAGGGGGAGGTGGAGATGGAGGGGGGAGGGGGAGGTGGAGGGGGAGGGGGGAGGGGGAGATGGAGGGGGAGGAGGGAGGGGGAGGTGGAGATGGAGGGGGGAGGGGAGAGGGGGAGGTGGAAATGGAGGGGGAGGGGGGAGGGGGGAGGGGGAGGTGGAGATGGAGGGGGGAGGGTGGAGGTGGAGGGGGAGGTGGAGATGGAGGGGGAGGGGGTAGGTGGAGATGGAGGCGGAGGGGGGAGGGGGAGGTGGAGATGGAGGGGGGAGGGGAGAGGGGGAGGTGGAAATGGAAGGGGGGGGGGGTGGAGATGGAGGAGGGAGGGGAGAGGAGGAGGTGGAAATGGAGGTGGAGGGGGTGGTGAAGATGGAGGGGGGAGGGGGAGGTGGAAATGGAGGGGGGAGGGGGAGGGGGTGGTGGAGATGGAGGGGGGAGGGGGAGAGAGAGGGGGAGGTGGAAATGGAGGGGGGAGGGGGAGGTGGAGATGGAGGGGGGAGGGGGAGGTGGAAATGGAGGGGGGAGGGGGAGGGGTGGTGGAGATGGGAAGGGGAAAAAAAGAGAGCAAAAAACTTGATGAATGGAAATAAAAAAGGAGGGAGAAGTGGTCACCTAAATGCACTCCAAGTCTTTCACGATGTAACGGGATTGTTGTGGAACAATGGACGGTGGGTGGATGGCTAGGTTATCGCTATGAGATGGGCTCGAAGTCACTTACAATGTGAGGATGGGAGTAAGGTGGTGGATGATGGAAAGGGAAGAGTGTCTTGCGTGGGGCTTGGAATGAAGAAGAGAATGGAGGCCAAAAAGTGAAAGATGAAGAATGAGGGGGTGGAGTGGGTTTTTATAGGTTTTGATTTTAGGTTTAGGGTTTAACCCTAAACTCTTCCCGAGCCATAACTCTTTATGGATAGCTCGGTTTGCTTTTTTGTAAAAAGGTAAAATGGTCGAAATTGCAAGCTCTACGCATTCGTGTCCACTACCTAGCCTTATTATATATCATGTGGCTTCTATTTAAGAAATAAAGAAAATTTCTTAAGGTAGTAACCCAAGGTTGATGCTTGGGGTTGATATGTTGTGCTAGAAATGGAAAAAAAAATTTACTCTCCTTGCCCTTGAGTGTTATGTTCATGAAAGTTCAAAGTAGTGTGTTGTTTTACACATACCTATGTATGTTTACTCACTACTTGAGATGCTAGTCTCCCTGGCAGTGGTGCCAAATGTTGGCTCTTCCCTACTTCTTTCATAGGAAGAGCTGGGTATTCTATCTTTGTAGGGTTTTGAGGCTTTTTGTCACCTATAGATATCTTGGGGTTGTCGTTTGTAGTATATGTGTAGCTTAGGACCTCGAGTTGTGTTCTGGTGAGAGACGTAAGCTTACGTGTGGTAAGCAAACAAAGTGCATGCATGTGTAAAAGGAATGTAAATCATCTTTGTTGAGGTAATGAAGGCTTTCGCCTTCATTGGGGGTTGTAGGGTTTAGGAGGAGTTTAAGGGTTAGAAGGAGGTTCCAGGGTTAGAAGGAGGTTCTAGGGTTTAGAAGGAGGTTCCAGGGTTTAGAAGGAGGTTCCAGGGTTTAGAAGGAGTTCCAGGGTTTAGAAGGAGTTCCAAGGTTTAGAAGGAGGTTCTAGGGTTCAGAAGGAGGTTCCAGGTTTAGAAGGAGTCCAGGGTTAGAAGGAGGTTCTAGGGTTTAGAAGGAGTTCCAGGGTTTAGACGGAGGTTTCAAGGTTCAGAAAGAGATTCCAGGGTTCAGAAGGAGGTTCTAGGGTTCAGAGTAGAGTACATGGTGGAGAACTCGTCTCCCTCGTAGATCATGGAGTTTAAGGGTTGAGGAACAAAGTGTTTAGGGGAGCATAGGAGTGGGAGAGGGTGTAAGAGCATGGGGGAAAGAAGAGAGAGGAGGAAGGAGGAGGAGGGAGGAGGAGGAGAGAGGAGGAGAAGGAGGAGGGAGGAGGAGGAGGAGGAGGGAGGAGGAGAGGGAGAGGATGGGTTGCAAGGTTGGAGGAGAGGGGAGAAGGAGTTGCAAGGTTAGGACATGCTTTTGGACATGCAGTGCAAGGGAGCATGGACACTTGAGACAAATGCTTGGAATACCAAAGTAGACTGAACACAATACCCCAAAGAATGCGGGCTTCATTCCATTATGGGGTATTTATACAAGTTGGAGAGCTCCTCTCTCTACATGTAACACAAAGTCGTATCACAAAGTTGTAACACAAAGTTGTATCAAAAAGTTGTAACACAAAGTTGTAACACAAAGTTGTAACACAAAGTTGTTATACAAAGTTGTTACACAAATTTGTATCACAAAGTTGTAACACAAAGTTGTATCACAAAGTTGTAACACAAAGTTTTATCACAAAGTTGTAACACAAAGTTATAACACAAAGTTGTATCACATGTTGAGATATCGAGCTCCACTCGTGATATGCTAGGGTGACCGTTGTGCATTTATGTCACCGACTTGTTAGTTGTAGATACGGTTGGTACACCGCCCATGAATAATAGCTGGATGACAGCTATCCTTATGTACTCTAGTTCATGGCTCAGTTAGTATGCCACCTTAGTTAGCTGAGTTTGGTTTGAGACCCACATATAGGGTTCTTCTATTTCTTTGTACTAGAGTTCTTTTGGCTTTCACAACTAAAAAGAGGAGAACCATTTTCAGCCTCCACCTTTGTGTGTATTCCCCCATTGTGTATGTAAGTTTAGAATGACAAATTTCCTTATGGGAAAAGGCTATTGGGAGTTCATTATAGGAAATGAAGAAGAACCAATTCTTCCTAATGTTCCCAATCAACAAGAAATGCAGGCATTAAAAGGATGGCATGAGAGAGCCAGAAAAGTTATGTACAGGTTGTCTATCAGTATTTCGGATTCTATGATTGTGCATATTTAGGATGCAAGTACAACAAAGGAGGGATGGGATACTTTGGCAAAAATGTATAGCACAAATACGCAAGCTAGGAAAATGCAGCTCAAGCAGGAGTTGCACAATGTGCAGAGAGAAAATATGAGCATCAATGACTACCACATGAAGGTGAAGAAAATCGCAGATCCACTTGCTTCCATTGGGTCACCAGTGGAAGATGATGATTTAGTTTCTGTGACCTTGAATGGTCTAGGAAAGGATTATGCACAGTTTTGGACATCCATTGCCGTCCGTGAAAAATTTCTTGATTTTGAGGATTTGTCTGCTCTTCTAATTTCTGAAGAGCAGAGAAATGGTGGTGCATCTTCTTCAGGAGGAACTTCAAAAGAAACTGTCTTCTACTCAAATGCTGGAAGAGGTAGAGAAGGCCTATCTGGAGGCCATGGTAGAAATCAGAATATGCAACAAACTCAAGAAAACCAGTCCTTTGGAGGAGGACATGGTAACTCTAGAGGCAAGGGAAGCCAAAGAGGTCGTGGTGGATGGCAGAGAGGCCGAAATGCAAACAACAATGTTGATTGCTACTATTATGGTAAAATGGGTCATATGGCTAAAGACTGCTACAAAAAGCAAAATGACATTGTCAATGGAAAATTGCAACAAGGCAATTATGCATCCTCTAGTAGACAGGGTGATGAAAGAAATGAGCATTTGTTTATGGTGCAGCACATGACCAATTCTATGACAAGTGCAGAAGAAAGTAATGATGTGTGGTATGTTGACTCAGGTGCATCAAACCACATGACAGGTCATGGAGAATGGATGCAAGATGCAAGGAAAATGGAAAGACCAGGATTTGTGGAGACTGGTGATGATACTACACATCCTATTGTGCAGATTGGTAAAATTCCTTTGTCTATGCAGGATGGGAAAAAGAAATACCTGTCTGATGTATATCATGTCCCGAATATCACCAAGAACCTAGTTTTTGTTGGCCAAATGGCTGGGCAGGGCTTGCAAGTCAGATTTAATCCTCATGGATGCTTTGTTGAGGATATGAAAAATAACGGTCGCTTGATAGCAAAAGGAAAGAAGAAGGGCATGATGTTTACGTTGGATGTGGACATGCCTGAATAGAGTGTAGCAATGTTTGCACATGGGACGGGTGTAGTTGCAGATATTGATATTTGGCATAAACGCATTGGTCATGTTAATGTATAGTGACTTAAATCAATGCAGGCCCAAAACATTGTTGTAGGATTGCCTAAATTCAAGGTTGCAAAAATGCATAAGGTATGTGAAGCCTGTCAATTTAGAAAATAGGCAAGGAAACCATTTCCTAGACATGTTCAAGAGAGTAAGAAGCCATTGGAATTAATCCACTCAGATGTGTGGACTGCTAAAGCTGCATCTATTAGAGGTTGTCATTATTTTGTCACTTTTATTGATGATTACAGCAGAAAAATTTGGGTGCATTTTATGAAAAAGAAAAGTGAAGTGTTTGGGCATTTCAAAGCTTTTAAAGCTATGGTTGAAAAAGAAACAGGCCTGCAAATAAAATGCCTAAGGTCAGATGGAGGGGGAGAGTACCTCTCAAATGAGTTTGCAAGGTTCCAACAAGAGCATAGCATAAACCAACAATATTCATGCAGTCATACCCCACAGCAAAATGGACTTGCAAAAAGGAAAAACAGGCATATTGGAGAGGTATCTCGGGCCATGCTAAATGAAAAAGACCTACCAGATTATTATTGGGCTGAAGCAGTTGCTACAGTAGTTTACATAATGAACAGGACTCCCACTGCAGCAATACATGGCATGACGCCAGAGGAGATGTATACTGGTAGGAAACCAGATATTTCTCATTTGAAAATTTTTGGTTGCATTGCCTATGTTCATGTGCCAAATGAGTTGAGGTCCAAGTTGGATCCAAAAGCTATGAAGTGCATCTTTATTGGTTATTCTCTGCAACAAAAAGGGTATAGATGCTATAACCCTTCTACTCGTAAGTTTACAGTGAGCAGATATGTTGTTTTTGATGGGAAGAGCAGCTAGTATAAACCAATAAATGTGATTGATGATGTAGATGCACAAAATGGTAATGCTGCATAGAATTCATAGCAGCAATCACAAAATATTAGTGGACCTGTAGTGTCCTCTAGTAGTGGTCCACATACTTTGCCATGGATAGGCAGATTGAGATCAGGAGAATCTCCTCAAAGCAATGCAGATAGTGGTATGCAGGTATCACAAAAAGGAAAAGAGAAGGTAGATCAGCCCATGTTTGATGTGAATGCAGGTCACTCTTAAATGGATGGTGAATCCAGTGGCTCAGAACAGAGCATTGATGATGAGTTGGGTATTCTTTCTATTGTTACACCTAGAGTAAGAAAGACCAGGGATGTTTTGAGAACACCTGGAAGTGAGCCTACTTTGCGCAGGTCTACTAGAGCTAGGTATCCTATGGATAGGCTAAAATATGATGGATTTACAGCCACTCACTATGCTTATATGGTCAAAGTGATACAAGAACCAGAACCCGCTTCTTTTGAGCAAGCCATGGGAAAAGAAAAATGGGAGAAAGCCATGGATGAAGAAATGGATGCCTTGGAAGCAAATGCTACATGGGAATTGGTGCCTTTGCCTAAAGACAAGAATGCAATTGGCTGTAAGTGGGTTTATAAGGTGAAGCACAATGTAGATGGTTCTGTGAATAGATACAAGGCAAGATTAGTTGTCAAGGGGTATGCACAAACATATGGGATTGATTATGAAGAAACATTCTGTCCGGTTGCAAGGATGGCAACCATAAGAGCAGTCATTGCTATGGCTACATCAAAGGGATGGTATTTACATCAGATGGATGTAAAGAATGCCTTCTTGCATGGTGATTTACAAGAAGAGGTCTTTATGGAGCAACCACCAGGTTATGTTCATGCTGTTCATCCTGAGTTTGTTTGCAGGTTGAAGAAAGCCTTGTATGGCTTGAAGCAAGCACCTAGAGCATGGTCTGACAAGATAGGACAGTATCTTGTCACTATTGGCTTTTAGATTTCCAAGGCAGATTTCTCACTTTATGTGAGAAAAATAGAGAAAGGTATTATGCTGCTTGTCATTTATGTTGATGATTTGATGATGAAGATATCCTTCATGTGAAAATCTATTGAAGCAGAAGTTTGAGATGAAGGATTTGGGAGAGATTCATTATTTCTTGGGCTCTTGCAGAGGTAGTATGGATTGGACATGCTGTCCAAATATGGGATGACAGGCTTTAAGCCTATTTCAGTTCCTTTGGAGCAGAATGTGAAGCTGAGCGCAGATGTAGGTGAGCTTCTGGAAGACCCTACTATGTACAGACGCATAGTAGGAAGTTTGATTTATATGACTATTACCAGGCCAGATTTGAGCTATGCTGTTGGATTGGTAAGTTAGTTCATGCAGGCTCCAAGGAAACCGCATTTGGATGCGGCTAGACACATACTCAGGTATGTGAAGTCCACATTGTAGTATGGACTATTTTATGAGGCTCGGGTTTAGATACAGTTGCATGGATACACTGATGCTAATTGTGCTAGTAGTATTTCTGATAGACGATCTACCAGTGTATATGTGTTCTCTTTTGGGAGTGCTGCAGTCACTTGGAGCAGCAAGAAATAGCCTACAGTTGCCTTGTCGAGCACAGAGGCTGAGTACAGCGGTGCAACAATGGCTGCATGTGAGGTAGCTTGGTTGCATAAGCTACTGTATGATATGCATCAGTCTACAAATGGTCCAGTTGTCATTTATTGTGACAACATGAGCAGTATACACTTGGCAAATAACCCAGTCTATCATGCTAGAACAAAGCACATTGACGTGCATTATCACTATGTGCGGGAGAAGGTTTTACTAGGCCTTATTGATCTAATTTATGTTAGCATAGAGGATCAGGTAGCTAACATATTCATGAAGGCATTGGGCGTAGAGAAGCTGCGCAAGTTCAAAGAACTACTTGGTGTGTAGGAATTGGGATTGAGCTCGAGGGGGAGTGTTGAGATATTGAGCTCCACTCGTGATATGCCAGGGTGACCGTTGTGCATTTATGTCACCGACTTGTTAGCTACAGATGTGGTTGGTACATTGCCCATGAATAATAGTTGGATGACAACTATCCTTATGTACTCTAGTTTGTGGCTCAGTTAGTATGCATTCTTAGTTAGCTGAGTTTGGTTTGAGACCCACATATAGGATTCTTCTATTTCTTTGTACTAGAGTTCTTTTGGCTTTCACAACTAAGAAGAGGAAAACTGTTTTCAGCCTCCACCTTTGTGTGTATTCCCCCATTGTGTATGTGAGAAAGCCGCAAGTGAGACTCCTTCCTTCTCTCCCACTATCTTCACATCACTTTCCCTTTCTACATAAGTTCATGTTGGCATAGAGTCAATAGTGACTGATGAGACCCCTCCAGTGGAAGGTACACATTTCCTATCTACTTTAATGTACAACCAGAAGTAATATAAATATTTGTGGGCAATCTCTTAGAAATATGAAAATTGTACTAGGGAAACATATGGTGAAAATGACATCAAAGTTTGTGTACATAAAGGAGCACATGTATAATGATGTTCCTATTTTTAGAGAGAGCCAGTGCATGGCTATAGTTGTAATTTACATTGCAATTGGAGGAGACTTTTTTGTAGGGCAAAAAGGTCCCATGTTTGCAGGCATACATGAATACATGGTGAAAGCAAGACCAAAGGGAAGGGAGTTTAAAGAAAGGGGAAGGCTGTCTCATGGGCAACTTACTTTATCTTCTTGGACCTTCCCTTTGGTGGGGAGCTTACTACACTGCCTCCACATCCACATTAGGACATGTTGATTGAGGATCATTTCCGTTATGGTATTTCCTTGTCTGCATCCACTCTCTTGGATAAAGGATGGTTGCTTATCATGGTCTCTATGGGAGGTAATTTTAGACAATGCTATGTATCCAACCTTTATCTTGTCTATTTAAATTGGTGTTGTGGGAGTGATCATAGATGGTTTTACATTCTTACAGGAGAGTCAATAAATTTGGTGGAGTGATGATGTCAGGTCTATGAGTTGGAAGTGGTGTGGTGTATTGTTGTGCTTCACCATGATGTATATGGGTTCCATGAAAATGGCACGCGTTTTGATTGGGGTAACTTTGACTTTTATTTTTTATTATTCATGATACATGTAGCAGGGACAACTTTAAAATATTGTTTCCTCATGCTTGTAGCATTGTGCTTCTGAGTTATTCATTGTTTGTAGGCATCGAGTACACCCTCGGACGTTTCTTTTGGAGAGTAGGCAGTACTTCTAGACATTGAGTATGGAGCCTACTGATCAGGTCATGTATCATCTTCTTCCTGATATTTTAATTACGAGGAGCCCCACTGGAGATGTCTAGAGAGGATGGTTGGAGTGCAATCATATTTTCTTGTCATGCTTTGTGGAGTCTTTGTGCTGTCCATGTGGGATTTGAGTTGGGCTATGGTACAGCTCCCATACTCAAGGCTTGCCTATCCACTAGACGCTTATGTGTCTCCATGGACATGGATGAGACTGTGATTGTTTCACATGTCCAGGCCATCATTAGCAAGTGGAGGCAAGTTAAGCCTGATGGTGGGGGGGTTGGTTAGGATGATGATGAAGTGCACAAGACTATCGCTTAAAACTGATGAGAAGTCACACAAATGCATCGTGGCTATTAAATATGTTCTAAAAGTGAATAAAATCCAAATGATTGTCTTATTATGCGTATTCGTCTATTGGGTGTCTTCGATCATCTCTTTTGTGAGTTTTTAAGTTAAAATGAGAGAGATAATTCTCTATTGAATATATGTTCAAAATACTTCCGATTGAGGTGAGAGATCCACACTAAAACATTAACTCTTCACCTTGCAACCCGTTCAACTTAAACTAGATGTAGAGTACTCAACCCTGTTAACTCTGGCCATCTTGTGAGTTCTAAAACTCAATCAAGTTCGGTGATTGGAGGACTGGATGAATCCTAACCTTGCTGTATCACAATGGTGGAAGGGAATGCTATGCAATCTCATGAGCATCAGTGCTCACACCTATAGAGATCGAGGTTGATGCTGTGATTCAACTAATTTCTTATGGAACACATGAAGAAAGACACAAATACAATCAAGAAGGCAACAACAAAGAACAAGAAGCTTATGATTTGTCACCCACACCCACACATGAACGGGAAAGTGGAGACAACAAGCAAGCTTCTGATGCATATCTTGTACAAATTTCTCAAGACGGACAACTACTAGATGGAATTACAAGCAGTATTTGGTGGAGATTTGTCAAGATGAAGTAAGAATAGTGGTTGCAAACAAGAAGAAAGTTTACCCAAAATTCAAAAATCTATAAAGAAGTGAGTTCCAACATTTTCGATAATCAACAAAATAGGTCTGGTTTCGGAACTGTTTTAAAAACCTAATAAGTCAGAAACAAATGTGGGCATGGCACAGCACATACAAGATAATGAATATTAGAGAAAAGAAATGATGAAGATTCCATGTCACAAAAAACACATCTACAAGTATGACTCCAAAGCGAGTGAACACAATAGCAAAAAAATCACCAATGGTGAAATTGACCTTAAAATCCCAATAAGGGGGGCCAATTTGAAATGTAAGTTTTTCAAATTCTGGGGAAAAGAGAAGGAAGATCTGGAGAGTCACGTGGCTCAATTCAAGATGGCAAGAAAGTGGCTTCAACCCTTTGTTCAAAGACCCAAAAAATCTCCAACGGTTCATTGAAACACTTGCGAGAAAAGCAACGAGATGGTTCACCCTATATAGAGTGGCAAACTTTATAACATATGATGAACTCAAGATGTCATTTCTGGAAAGATTCAGAAAGGGGAAGACTCCAAGTGATGTCCAAAAAAAGTTGAGGTAATTGAAATAGAAAAAGCTATTAGTGGAGAATTATGCTCAACAATTTCTCAATTTGAATGCGACTCATTCCCATATAAATACCAACACCAGAAACAATGGCAGAATATTTCTATAATCGACTTCAATAAAAAATCAGAAGCACTATCGGCGAGATGGCAATTCTGATGGGTCGTAATGGATTCAACACTCTCATGTAGTTTGACATTTAGGACTTTACTGTCACCACAATTTACTAATAAAACTATTGTTTTGACTAATGTGTTATCAAATCTTGACGATCAAGAGAATCAGGGAACTCAAGATAATTTGTTGATTGAGGATCGAAAGGCTACATAAATACTAACCACGGATTTCACAGTACTAAATCAGTTGAATCTCATATTAAATCTCACACTGAGGGTTTTGAAAAAACCACTCTACAATTTGAAGCAAGTCAGACTCTGGACACTCTGATTGATACAATAACTAAATAAATTAATGAACCTATGAATATTCATGACTGATGGACATAGTGTTGGACAAATTGATGCAATGGGGGTTGTACCAAGGTGTACAAGGTGAGTGTGAGTTTGTGTGTCACCACATGGTGGTTAGTGTGACCAAGTTAAGTGGTAGAAGGTTCTATTAAGTGTGATTAAGAGATTCATGGGCCTGATTGAGAGATCAATGGAGTACATGCATTGCATAAGTTGCCCTTATAAGGGCTCTTTACTCATGAATAAACATCACTTTCACTTCATTTTTGATTCACTCCATGCTTCCTTTGTTGTTCCATTATGTGGTATCAGAGCTTCTTCACCCTCCTTGAGCCTTATTTTCGCTGCCATGTCATCATCTTCTTCCCAAACCCTTCAATTCTTCCCTCTCTTACCATAGAATTTGCTTAAGCTTGTTCTCTTTCCTTTGTGAACCATTATTGGTGCCCTTTGAGCTATTGACGCCCTTTGAGCTCAAGCATCTCCATGCTAGGGAAAACCTCTGGCTAGGAGAAATTTCAAAATGGACGCATCTTCTGCTCGTGCTGACAAGATAATTGCTTGACAAAGTTTCTATGAGTTCTCCCTTAGTGCATCAAATCTCTCTAATTACTCTTAGTTGGAGTTGGGTATGCCTATGAGGAGTCTATTATTGAAGTTTGAGCACCAATGCTCTAGTATGTGAGGAGAAAACATGAAAAAATTAGTCAAAAACTATGGAGTCTCTCAGACAACCTAACACAAATTGGTGCAATTCCTCTCTGGTAGAAGTTCTCTGATACTAGAGCTTGATTTCTATTGCAAAAGCCCTCTCAAAGTTGCTTTTGTGTAGGTGAATTTCAGCCTCTAATCGCTACTTGTTTCTGGATTCATATTTTAGAGTCTTGTGGTTTTGAAAGTTGACCAAGTCAACTAAAATTTGGGCCTTCTTATTTTGACAAAAAGATTTCTTAGTATTGACAGTGCTTGAGAACTAGAATTCACTTATTGGACTCGTGGGAGTCTCATTCATCTACAAATACTACTTGGTGTATTTAGGACCTTTGCTTCATAGCTTTGGATTCATGGAAGGTGGGTGTTGAAAATGCCTTCTCCTTGTGGTTCTAGCAATACTCTATGCTTCCTTTTTTGTTCCATCATCATTCATCTAGTGTCATATTCTGAAAGTCAGGGGCAGGAGCAGAATATTGCAGACAACATGGGCTTACAGGATCCTCCGATTATTGAATCTGCTCTGACTGAACCAATCCTCTAAGCTTTTCTTTAATTACAACTTGTTTTAAAAATGTAATGCTATATGTGTTAGATATCAATGCTCCACTCTCATGTAACTATGGCTAACTCTACTTGTAAGCCCCCCATATGAGGAGAAGTCATTTGAGTAGCATGGTTATCTAGTAGGTCCTGGTTTGGGACACCAGATGGGGGCCATGTGTGGCTTGATGGTTGGACAGAGTTGGCACACTGCCAACTAGGCTACATGCAAGTGCGAGAAGGCATCCCATGACTGACCGCACTGAGGGTAGATGGAGCATTTCTTGGGGCAGCCCACTCTCAAGTTGCGGGGCCCGTTTGGAACCCCAGATGATCCTGAATGGCTGTGGGCCGAACGGAGACCATAGGCTTCTTGCTCTATTTTGTGCACTGGTTCTATCATGTGGTTAGTGGCCTATTTCGAGACCGACCCCCCCTCGGCTATTTTGGGTGGACTGCGTTGGTCACTCAATTGAGTCTAACCGACTATGAGTGGGGGCTATATAAGAGCAAGCTCGTGAAGCCCATCATCATCACTGGCTACAGCAACCCTGATTCCTTAGCATCCAGCCTCCGTCCTCTACTAATTCCAACACGCCATCAAAGCTTCTCTCACAGGAGCGCACGGCTGGGAGGCAGTGCCATCTATTGTATCAGTTTTACAGTAATCAAATTTTTGATTCTCCATACTATTTGTGGGGGTTAAAGGTCACTGTGCCTTTACCCCAATTGTGTACAATACTCAAACACATATATAAATGAATGAAAAAGAAGATTAGGGTGTTCTGCACCCACCAAAACTTGTGTGGCTCTCTGTTTCTCTCTCTCCCTCTTCCGTTCTTGCTTTCGTTGAGAGCACTCTCAACTAGTATCAGGGCCCGGGTGATCTAGCTAAGTGTGCGTGAATGCTTGGAAGCTCAGCAGCTCTATGGGAGGAAGGAGAAGCTCTGTGGGAAGCTTTGTGGGTGACTTTACTTGCATCCGAGTGTATAGAGAACTTGGAGGAACCTTTGGAAAAGTCACTTTGGTTTTGCGAAGTAGTTTTGAGAGCCTGTTAAATGTTTTCAAAGAAAAAGTCATTTTTTGAGCTTTTCCCTGTTCCGTTCGATGACAGAGACTCCGTATTGACTTGTAGAGGCAACTATTGCTTGCTTTTGGTGTCCACTTCACTTCAAGAGCTTGAAACACCTTCATTCTTGAATCTGGGATCATTTCATTGGACTTTTGACTCACTGTGTCAGTTATTACGTTTTTCTGCCCGGGTGTTGGAACTCAAGTTTGGAGCAACCATTTGCAGATTTGTCAGTTCCGATGGACTCAGGAGGTCCTAAAACTTCTATGTTGCTCATCATTTGCACTCCGGTGGAGTTTACAAACAGCTCTGTTTCCAAAAAAGTTTTTCAGTCCGTGTGTTGGACCCAATGATTGAGACCATGGTTTCCAAAACCGTATGTCCCATTGCGTTCTCGACACCCAAAAACCCCTACCTATCAGTTCTTATGCAATTCAGTGGAGGATATTCAGAGTTATAGATCTCTGTGTATTCGATTTCTTCTCTCTATTATGAATTTTTCATTCTAAGGTTTTGAAACCTTAGATTTATGCCACATGGCAGTGGATTAGTGTTGACTCCCATTTCTCACTCATCGGTTGGGATTTTGGAGTTTCGGTAGAAGAGAGATATTTGCAAATTTTCTTGTTGAGTTCGATTATGCAATGGCACCCATGTTTGTAGAAGAGAGATATTTGCAAATTTTCTTGTTGAGTTCGATTATGCAATGGCACCCATGTTTTAAGGCATCTCAGGTTCTATTTTCAATAGCGATCATTACCGTGGAACTATGATTTCTTGAGCATACCTTATGCAGTCACTCTGGTTGCAGTTTGAGCAGTGTGCGCTCATTCGTGGTGTGCATTGGGTTGCAGTGGATGATTTATATGCCATTTGGATGCATTGCGGTCCTTATTGGATGCGCTGATAGGCCCAAATTGCCTTGTGGGATGCTATTTTTATGGACGCTTTGCACATGGATGCTATTTTATGCTGAGGGACAGCTTTGACACATTGCAGGTGATGCACTGATAGTGCTATGCTCTCTTGGATGAGATATTATTAATGCATATGCCAGTGGATGGTGTTTATGCTTGAGTCATTTGGCACTTATTGGCATTTTGGATTGCCATTGAAGTTAGCATTTTCTTTTGGGCCAGATTTGCTCATATGGATGCATAGTATATGCACATGAGTCAGATGCTTTGAGACATAAGTTTTGGTGATATTTCACTCTATTGTGGCATACACATTTGGGTGCACCTGGTATTTGGTGTGATTCTCTCTTGTAGGCACTAGCATTTGGGATTTTTGCTTCTTTTGCATCATGGCATCCTCTTCCATGTGTGAAAAGGAGTTTTTAGCATTAAAAAGTTTGATGGGACAAACTTTTCTTTGTGGAAAGAACAAATAAGGGATGTGCTTATTCAAAAGAAGCAGATTAAACCCTTGGTAGGGATTGAAGCTAAGCCTGCAAATATGTCTGAGGATGATTGGAATGAGTTGGATGCATTAGCAAAATCTACTATTAGACTTCATCTTGCAGAGTCAGTTTATTTCACAATAGTAAATGAGCAGACTACGGAAGATTTGTGGAAGAAACTGTGTGCCACTTATGAAAAGGAAACTGCCTCTAATAAAGTTTACCTCATGAAGAGGTTGTTTGAGCTGCAGATGAAGGGGTCTCCATTGCTTCTCACTTGAATGAATTTAATATTATTTTCAGCCACCTTCAGGCTCAGAAGATGAATTTTGATGTGGAGACTAAGGCAATATTTCTCTTATGCTCATTGCCATCCTCATGGGATACCTTCCGTACAACTATCAGTAACTCTGCACCTGGTGGAGTACTGAAATTTGATGATGTTGTGGGTAGCTTGTTGTCCAAGGAGTGTGAAGATAGTGGGAGAGAGGGAAGGAGTCTCTGTTTGCTCTTTCCTACTGCTTTCGTAGGAAGAGCTGGGTATTCTATGTTGCAGGGTTCCGAGGCTTTTTGTCACCTACAGATATATTGGGATTGTCGTTGTAGTATATGTGTAGCTTAGGACCTCGAGTCGTGTTCCGGTGAGAGACGTAGGCTTAAGTGTGGTAAGAAAACAAAGTGCAAGCATGTGTAAAAGGCATGTATACCATCGTTGTTGGGGTAATGAAGGCTTTCGCCTTCATCGGGGGTTGTAGGGTTTAGGAGGAGTTTAAGGGTTCAGAAGGAGGTTCCAGGGTTTAGAAAGAGTTCAAGGGTTCGAAGGAGGATCCAAGGTTTAGAAAGAGTTCAGGGTTAGAAAGAGTTCCAGGGTTTAGAAGGAGGTTCCAAGGTTTAGAAGGAGTCTGGGTTAGAAGGAGGATCCAAGGTTCAGAGTAGAGTACATGGTGGAGAACTCGTCTCCCTCGTAGATCATGGAGTTTAAGGGTTTAGGAAAGCATAGGAGTGGGAGAGGAAGAAGGTGTAAGAGCATGGGTGAAAGAAGAGAGAGAGGAGGAAGGAGGAGGAGGGAAGAGGAGGAGGGAGGGGGAGGAGAGAGGAGGAGGAGGAGGAGGGAGGAGGAGGAGGAGGAGGAGGAGGGAGGAGGAGGAGAAGGAGGAAGGAGGAGGAGGGAGGAGGAGAGGGAAAGGGTGGGTTGCAGGGTTGGAGGAGAGGGGAGAAGGGTTGCAAGGTTAGGACATGCTTTTGGACGTGCAGTGCAAGGAAGCATGGACACTTGAGACATATGCTTGGAATACCAATGTAGACTCAACACAATGCCCCAAGAGTGTGGGCTTCATTCCATTATGGGGTATTTATACAAGTTGGAGAGCTTCTCTCTCTGCATGTAACACAAAGTCGTATCACAAAGTTGTAACACAAAGTTGTATCACAAAGTTGTAACACAAAGTTGTAACACATTCTCTCTCTACATGTAGAAGTTGTAACATAAAGTTGTAACACAAAGTTGTTACACAAAGTTGTTACACAAAGTTGTATCACAAAGTTGTAACACAAAGTTGTGTCACAAAGTCGTAACACATTCTCTCTCTTCATGTAGACAAACTTGTAACACAAAGTTGTTACACAAAGTCGTAACACAAAGTTGTGTCTAGAAGTTGTAACACAAAGTTGTAACACAGAGTTGTATCACAAAGTTGTATCACAAAGATGTATCACAAAGTTGTAACACCTTCTCTTTCTTCATAAGTTCATGTTGGCACAGAGTCAACATACTCCCGGATCCATTTTATTACGCGTCCTCGGGTTATGGCTTATTTTGATTTCAGAGTTGGGATGCCATGTGCATAATTCAGTGGCTATTTAGCTTGTGGTATGCGAGTCATTCCTGCTATAATGCTTTTGCACCACACAATTTGTAGTCAATAGTCAAGAAACTTATCTCCTCTTAAGGAGGGGTAGATGACTATGAATGTCAGAGGGGATCTCATTGCTGAGGTTGCGGACGCTGCCATCGAATCTTCTTGGGAAGAGGTTTAGCGGGGGTGTGGAGGATTGGTATAAAAGGATGTTGGTCAAGAAGCTTATCTCCACTTAAGGAGGGGTAGATGACTATGAATGTCAGAGGGGATCTCGTTGCTGAGGTTGCGGATGCTACCATCGAATCTTCTTGGAAAGAGGTTTGGCGGGGGTCTCGTTGTTGAGGCTATCATTTCTTGCTATCTTGCATACATGTTGGATGCGATTGCACCCGTAGCATTGAGCTTGTAGATAATTAGTATGCAAGTTTGATATTTTTGCATATAGGAGATGGCTGTGATGTTTGGCAGGGGTCTCGTTGCGGAGGCTGCAGACTCTGTTGCCAATTCATCTTGAGTTTTGGCATAGCTTCGTGTACTGCATGTGAATTCATTGCATGCTTTGAGAGTATGGAATGAAAGTGTGTGATACGATTTTTTATGCAATCTATTATGTGCCTATGGAAAATCATGTGAGTGCATGTGATGTGTCTAACTATATGCTTATTTGTGGGATTTGATAGGGAAACTAAGACTCAAACATCCCTAATATGCAAAAAACGTGCGTATGCAGTGAGTGTGCATGTAACAATCTAGTGCAAACTATATGTGCAAAAAGGTGCATATGCGAGTGAGTGCTTGTGATACAATCTAATCCTAACTAAAGAAGACTTGGTTTCCCAAATCTTCGTTTTTGTCGGGGATGGCTCGCGTGTTGATGTAGTAGCGCTTCAGTCGGCTCCCGTTTATTGTTGTGTTGAATTGGACTCCATCTAGTGTTTCAAGTAGCACAGCTCCGATGGGATTCATCTTTCGTACTCGGTAGGGTCCTTGACCTAGATACTTCAGTTTTCCCTTGTGTATTTTGGCATTGTATAACAGGACTAAGTCGCCTTCCTTGATGTCTTTAGCTTTCAGATTCCTGTCAAACCATGCCTTTCTTCGACGTTTTTCTGTTGTCATGGCATGATAAGCGACTAGTCTTGTCTCTGTATGCTTTTCCAACTGACAGAGCCTTTCTTTCAAGGACTCATGATCACCCATGCGTTCCTGTATTGCGATGCGCAGACTTGGTATTACAAATTCGAGTGGGACCACGGCTTCAAGGCCGTACACCAATTAAAAAGGTGTGTTCCCTGTACTGACCTTGAATGTGGTTCTGTATGCCCATAAGGCTGCATTCAGTTTCTCTGCCCAATCAGAACGCTGTGGTTCTACTACCTTGGTGAGGATATTGCATATGATTTTGTTTGTGGATTCTGCTAGTCCATTCCCTTGGGGGTAGTAGGGTGTGCTTTTTCTATGGATGACCATGAAGCCAGACAAGAGTTCTTGAATTACCTCATTGACAAAATGTGTGCCTCTATCCGACACAATTTCAAGGGGGCATCCGAATCGGGTGATCACATGTTCGTATAAGAATCTTGCTGTGCTTTTGGCATCTGCCTTTCTGACTGCTTTAGCTTCAGCCCATTTTGTAAAGTAATCAGTGGCCACAATGATGTAGCGTGCCTGTGTTCCTTTTGCTGCTGGATGTATGGGACCCACATAATCAATCCCCCATTTTTCAAATGGCTGTTGTGCAACAACTGTTGTTAGGGGATTGAAGTCTTTGTGTTGTGGTTTAATAGTTCGTTGGCATACATCACAGCCTTTTACATATTCATAGGCATCTGCCCACAGTGTTGGCCACCAGTAGCCTGCGAGGAGAACTTTTCTTGCTGTGGCTTCCCCTTGGAAGTGTCCTCCTGCAATGCCTTCATGGACTTCACTCAGGATTGGCAGGATCTCATGAGGCATTACACATCTTCTTAATATCTGGTCCTTGCCCATCTTGTATAGTTGTCCTGCAATGAGTTGATAGGGTGCAGCGTTTAGAATCAATTTTCTGGCATCTACTGCTTTCATGTCAGGGGGTGGTCTTCCTGCCATCAAGTACCGAATGATATCTCCACACCATTCTGGAACAGCATCTATTTGAAATAGTGTGGCATCTGGTAAGTCATCTTCTACTCCAGTGGCTTCTTCTCCTGTCTTGACTCGAGATATGTGATCGGCAATGTAGTGTTGGGCACCTTTGCGGACCACGATTTTGAAGTTGAATTCTTGCAGCAAGAGGAGCCATCTGGATATTCTTCCGGTGGTACACGGACGGTTCACAAGATAAAGCAATGCTTGATGGTCGGTGTAGAAGACAAAATCATTTGCGAGTAGATAGTGCCGAAATTTCTTTACACTGTTGCTAGGGCTTCTCTTTTTGTGGTTGTATAGTGATCTCTGCATCATTGAGTTGTCGACTGGCGAAGTAGACGGGGTAGTCTTTCTTATGTTCACCCGGTTGACAAAGCACACTCCCAATTGCATACTTGGATCCATCAGTATGAACATGAAGATCAATATCCCAATTGGGAGATATAAGGATGGGTGCTGTGATTAGGCGCCACTTTAAAATCTCAAAGGCTTGGTCGCACTCTTCGGTCCAGAAGAACTCCACTAATAATTTGTAAAGTGGTCTAGCTATCATGGCATACCGCAATATAAATCTTCTATAATAGCCGGCATGTCCCATAAAGACCTGTACACCTTTGGAATTTGTAGGAGGAGGCAATTCCATGATGATTTTGATTTTGTCCATGTCAGTTGCAATCCCATGTTGAGAGACGATGTGTCCCAAAACAACTCCGTGGGTGACCATGAACTGGCATTTTGTTGGATTTAGGGAGATGCCATACTCCCTGCATTTGATTAGTACTTCTTCCAGACATTTGAAGTGGTCCTGTTTGGTTGAATGGATGCACAAATCATCCAAGAACACCTGTAAAAACTTATTCAAGAATGACTTGAAAGCTGTGAACATGACTCGCTAGAATGTGGTTGGGGCATTACAAAGGCCGAAAGGCATGACTCTATATGCAAAAATACCCCATTCTGTAGCAAATGTTGTTTTTGATTGGTCTTGAGGAGCAATTTGCACTTGGTTATAGCCACTGAAGCCATCCAAGAAGCTATATATTTCGGATCTTGCCACCTTTTCCAACACTGTTTCTGTTAAGGGTAGGGGGTAGTGATCCCTAATTGTGGCGGCATTCACAATTTTCAAGTTTACGCATATTCTGAGCTTCTTGTTGCGTTTAGGCACAATGACAATGGGTGAAACCCAATTAGTGTGCTCTATCTCGTAGATGAATCCGGCATCTAGGAGTTTTTCCAGCTCGTCATAAACCATGGTGCCATATTTAGGATTTGTGCGATAAGGTCCACATACCTTAGGGCGAGCACCTTCCCTTATAGGGATCGTGTGCTCAGGGGGGTCACTATGTATAAACCCTCTATATCACGTGCGTTCAAGGCCTATTTTTAAAATCCCTTATCTGTAATTTTTTCATTAATAAAATGTACCCCTTTTCTATACAAATCTGTAATTTTTTTCCAAAACTATTTTAAATAGTCCCTTATGTATATTTATTTATGTAAATTTTAGAAATAAAAAATATCCTTCTGTTGAACTCACGTGATAGGGTTACATATGATGAGTGACCCCCCCGAGATCGTGTGAACTGCCACTTCTGGTGAATTCCTTTCATCTCTTTGTATGACCATGCTAGGCAGTCACGGTATTGCATTAGGAGGTCTTTGAGTTTGCTTTCATCTTCTTGACGGAGCTGTGTCCCAATGAAAACTAATTTTTCTTCCTCCCCTTCAAGGGCGAGGTTTATTGTGCATGTTTTTGCCGGTCCCTCATAGATTAGAGTTTCTGCAATGCTATCGGTTTCTTGAACTTCAGATTCTCTGATTGGTCTTGGCATTGCTATTGGTGCACTGCCACTTGTATAATTCTTGAAGTATTCCGGCACTTCTCGAAGATCGGCCTCTGATGGGGTTGAACTAGCCTGAGATGTGTCATGAGTACTGGGTGGCATAGTTGCAGTTAGTAATTTGTTAGGCTCTTCTTTTCTTTCTTTGTCTGAAGTCTCTTGATCGAGCTTCATCCGCACATGTGGCTTATATTTCCGAAACTTCTTACGTTGGGAACTGTGGGGTAACTTTTCCACTGGTAAGGTGTGTCCAAGTAAGGGTTCATGTGCTGCACATACTCCTTCCAGTCCCTCAGGGGACCATTCAAGAGGTGGTGGTTTTGATTTTGTGGGAACTGCCTTTGCAAGGTACAATTCGACAATCCTTGTTTGGACTCATTCGAATTCATTGAAGTGCTTGGCCTTGGCTCTTCTGCGATTTCCTCCTGCAGCTTTCTTGCGGGATCTTCTGCTGTTATGCAACTGTGGAGGTTCAACTTTTGGGAGCTCAACTGCCATTAGGGCATGCAGAATGGCTAGGTCATTATCAAAGATTTGATCTTCAATTTCAGCATTCGCAGCCTCTGTTTCAAGGTCCCAAGGAAAATCTGAGTCATCATTGGTATGGGTACCTTCTTCAGGTGCATTATCCCATTCGAGGTCAGCCATAAAGAATGGCATCTCTAGATCGATTGGTTCTTCATCTGTCGGTGAAGGATCGACCTGTAGTGCGTTCACATCTATCTGTGAGAAGATGGGGTCTAATGAATGGCAGTTGTCGATGGTTGCCAATGTTTGTATCCAGTTATTGACATTGCTTTGTGAGTCACCTGCTATGGCATGCTGTTGCAAGGGATCTGATTTGCTCGAGATTGTCGTGGAAGATGTGTCATCCAATGGTCTAGGAACAATTGGTTTAATAACTCCTGTCCCCACATTCACCCTGACTGCAGTGTCTCGATTCTGGATTGTCAATCTATCCGTTCCCCAGTCATGGAGGACTGATGCTTCCCGTAACCAAGGACGTCCCAGTAAGATTTGATAGAATTTTTTGGGGAGATCCAAGATTGTGAATTGAAGGGAAAAGCGGACTCCTGTGATCTTTGTGGACACGCCATTCACTATTCCCAAGGGTTTATCATCGGCAAGGCGTATGTTGAAATTAGCCTTTTGCATTGGTGGGAGACCCCATTCTTCGTAAAGCTCCTTTGATAGGACATTGACACCTGCTCCACCATCCACTATGGCTTGGATTTCATTATATGCCTTGTGGATCAAAGGCACAGTGATGCTGCGTATGTCATCTTTCTCACCCATCCGCATAGGGATATCTTCAATGTCGTTCATAGGTGGAGGGGGATTTGCGAGTTCAATCCATCCTTTAAAACTCTCCCAGAGATTGGGACAATTTCGTAAGAGGATTCCGATGGGAATTGACACAGGGCAACTCAGGATGCTAGAGAGTGCAGCTCCTTCAAGTTGACGTGGCGGTACATTCTGTTGTGGAGTCTGTTGTTGGAACAAAGGCTCGAGCACAGTATCAATACTTTGTGGGGCCAAGTCATGGAGTGGGTCTTGAGCTTGTTTCTGAGCCTCAAATTGAGCTTGTTCATTTTGGACCCATTGCTGAAGTGCCTGAAAACGAGCCTTCTCCACCTCTGCATTCGGGAATGGAGGTTCTTTTATTCGAGGCTCGGGAGTTGATGTGGATGAACTCGTCTGCTCATTGCTTGGCGGAGGTGGAGGCACTTGTGCTTTCTTTCTTAGAAGTCGCTTCGGTTGGATTGGAATGATAGGGTCCTTTGTGGCCGGGGGACGAGCATTTTCTGAGCGAAATCTTCCGAGCGTCCGAGCGAAGGAAAAAAAAAGCTTCCAACTATGCATAAATATGGCAAAAATCGATCAGAAGAAAACATAGTTTCACTTAGAAATATGCAAAGTATTATAGCAATGCCTATTTTATGCAAAAATCTTTAGGTGAATCTGTAGGAATGGTGAGAGCATAATGGGATGGCTTTTGAAGAAACCCACATGTAGAGTAGACTTCTCTATGAAAATTCCCTTATGATCCTTCTTACAACTTTTACTTAATAGGGGGTGACATTGAAAACCCTCTCTCAACCTATCTTCATGAAAAAGTTTCTTCAAAGAAAACTCATTGAAGCAAGCCATCCAGGTAGTTTCGCCAGCGAAACCCCTTTGAAGCAAGTCTCCCAAGGTAGTTTCGCTGGCGAAACTACCTTGGACAGCACTTTTAAAAGTGACATAACTTTCATATCCAATGTCCAAATATAGTCATTCAGCCACTCAAATTGATCGGAACACCCCATTTGAGCACATCTATGGAGTTATATTTTGGAAAATCTTTCATATAGAGTATTAAATATTACATGTATTTTATGAGAGTGATATATAAGCCCAAGTTAATACTTATTTATAGTAATTTAAACTTCTTTAGAAACATGTCCATAAATATGCTATAAAAACACTAAAAAGATATTGCCATATGATATAAATGTGTTAATAAGTAAGTATATATGCATAGTATTATTACATTGAGAGTGATTATGAGGAATGTTTCTTAAAGGAATCAACACTTTTTTAAGGTAATAACAGGGGTATAAAGGGATGTCTCTAAATAAGAAAATTATGTTGTGTAAAAATGAATGAGTGACTAGTCTGTATATTTTTATGATAAAGGGATCTAGTTCTAGTGAAAATAAAAGTGTAAAAACCATGTTTCCTAAAGAAAAACATTTTTAAAAATCTCTTGAAAAACACGCTCGGATAAACCTGCTCATAGGTTTTTGCTCGTAAAATTGACGCATCCTTTGTGGCCGCTTTCTGTTGGCGTGTAATTACATTGATAGGTTGTGACCTTAGACTTGCCCGACCCAGACTTTGATGGTCCACCCCAATGATGCCGATGGGGATGTCAGGCTTAACCTCTGTTTGGTCTGGGACCTTATTTTTCATGGGACAATCCATACAGGCATGTCCTATGCCACAATCTCTGTAGAGCGGTTGGAAAGTGGCTGGGCTACCACGATGAGGGCATTCTGCGATCCTATGATTTTCTCCACAACCGTAACACTTGATTGGTGCTCGAAATGTGTTGGGTCGCACTTGATTTGCATAGACTGGTATTAGATCCTCTGCACCTTCTACATAGTACACTGGGTACTCTGCTTCATACTCAAATAGTGAGTCTACTTCTTCGGCTTGTAATTGATGTATGGGAACTGCCTGAGGAGTTGGATTTGGTGCTCTTGGATACGGTCGTGGATTCGGATTCCTGAGTAGTTGTGGGACTTGTGTCCGAACGGGAACAGGATTTAGTCTCGGAGCTGGGGGCGCTTGTGCAAGTGTCAGTTGCCTGTATACTGGCATGGGTGCCGCTTGGTATTGTGAGGGTCGAGGCGGATTGTTGCGCATGTTGAAGATGCAACTGGTCTCATCATGGCCACCAACGACACAGATATGGCACCACAACTGTGGCGGTGGATTTGCTTGTGCAGTGATCCTTGCTCTTAGGACTGGGCATTCATTTGCTCTATGATTTGCCAAGCAGTGTGGGCACCAGACATTTTCTCGCCGTGGATATGTTTGAGTTGGCGGCTGAGACAAGTGCAGTTTTTGATCCATGGCCTGCATCATATCTTCTTTCAGCTTCAAGGTCATGGCCTCGAGGCGATCTTCATTGGATGTTTCAGAAGTGTCCTTTGATTTACCTTTTTTCGAGCGCTTATCTCGTGTATTTAATCTGGCATCATCACTGCTAGTGTCTGAATCTGTCATGCCATCTTCGATGTCAATGGCTGCCACATGAGCAGCACTGAATGTTTCATAGCTACTTATCTTTTTCATATCCTTGCGGATTTTCTTCCTTAGACCTGCTATGAACCATGCCGTGAGGTACTTTGCATCTGGGCGTGGGTCACATTTGGCGATCAATCTCTTCATCTTTCCCTATGTGCGTACATCTTCCCTCCGGCCTTGTTCGATCTTGCTGAGTTGGAGAGCGGGATCATCTTGTAGCCTCTCCATTTGAAAGCGACGTTTGAATTCGGTTTGAAGTAGGTCCCATGTGGCACGTTCTTCCACAAGAAGGTCGAGGTACCATTCCGACGCCTCATCAGTTAAGGCCATTGGAAACCAAGCCACCTTGGTTTCATGGGATTGATCACCACCTGCTCGACATGCGGCATCAAAATGCTGGAGGAAGCGAGCTGGGTCTCCCCTACCATTATATTTGGGAAGTTCCAGTTTTCCCAAGGGGCGTCGGCCGTGATTTTTGTGATTTCGTTGATTGAAGAAGTTGTCAGCCTCAGCATCGAGCTCAATATCCCCATCATGCTCATGACGGCGTCCAGCCATGTTGGGGCGAGGAGGAGTTAAAGGAAGTTGTTGAATCTCAGGGGGGAAGTCGGGGTAGAGGATTGGCGGGGGCGGTTGTTGCAGTGGAGTTAGTTGCGGATGGGGCAAGCGTTGGAGTCGAAGTCGTTGGCCGGAACGTAACTGCATGCAGATGGTGCGTGATTTGCCAAGGGTGTCGCTACCCCAAGGGCGTTTGTGGAGGTGGTGTTGTTAGGAGAGTTAGAGTGATGGTAGTTTGTGTAGGGACCGTCGTGTTAATAATGTGCCTAGGATTGTCCTACGTGTGTAGGGAAATGTGCCGGTGCAGACGGATTGTTAATCGGAGGTCACGGTGTGAAAATACGAGTGAATTAATGCAAAATGAGGCCCACACGGGGGCGCGAATGAACGTGTGCTAGGGATGCCGAAATGGTGTGCAATGGGCTGGAAAAATACCCCATAACGTGGTGTTTCCGTGTGTGAAATCTGGGTTCAAACGGGGTTCAATTTGGGTCCCAAACGGATGAGTTTCGAGGGGTTAAAGGAGGGGTAAATTTGGCGTTTTGGGGGGTCCTAATGGTGGTGTGAATGGACTTTAAGTCCAACCGAGGGGTTGAAACCAAGTGACTCTAGTTAGACTAACTAACCGAAATCCTCCCAGTTACTGTAACTAGGAGGTTAACTAACTGTAGTTAGTTACTAACGAAAGAGTTAGTCTAACCTAACTGAGAGTAATCTAACCGAACCTAGTCTAACTAACTGAGGGTTAACTAAACTAACCTAACTTCAGTGTGAATTAATCTAACTGAGGTTAACTAACTAACCTAGGGTTAACTAACTGAACCTAACCTAACTTAGGTTAGCCAACTAACCTAACTGCAGTTAGTCACTAACCTAAGGTTAGTTTTAGGTTAGGGTTTTTTTTTTTTTTTCTTGGTGGTGCTGTGGGGGTCTCCCCGACGGCGGCGCTCGGGGCCGGGGGGGGGGGGGGTGGTGGTTTTGCGCAGGGGGGTGAGGGGGGGTGCGCGGGGGGCGGCCGGGGAGGGCGAGGGGGGTGCGCGGGGGAGGGCGGGGGTGGCGGTTTTGCGTAGGGGGTGAGGGGGGTGCGCGGGGGGCGGCGGGGGAGGTGTGCGGGGGAGGGCGGGGGGTGCGCGGGGGAGGGCGGGCGGTGGCGAGGGGGGTGCACGGCGAGGGGGCGGTGTGCGCAGCGAGGGGGAGGTGTTGGGGGGCGAGGCGGGCGGCTGGTGGTGCCGCGCCACGGGTGGGCGGGGGCGGGCGTCGGGGGGAGGGCGTGGAGGGGAGAGGGGGGTGCGCGGAGGGCATAGGAGGGCGCTGCGCGGGTGGGGGGCGCACGGGGCGGCGCAGGGCGGGGCGGGGGTGGGCACAGAGCCGCTGCGGGGCGGCGGCGCAGGGCGAGGGGAGCGCGGGGCGGCGGCGTTGCATGCATCGCCGCGGGCGGGGTAGCGGGGGCGGGAGGGTGCGCGGGGTGGCGGCAGTGCGCTACGTGCGCCGTCGACGGGCGGGGTAGCGGGGGCTGGGGGGTGCGCGGGGCGGGGGTGTACAGAGAGGGGGGGGTAAGGGGGAGGGGGTAAGGGGGAGAGAGAGAAGAGGGGGGGGTGGAGGGGCGAGCGTAAGGGGGGAGAGAAGAGAGAGTGAGAGACAGAGAGGGGGTGGGGGAGAGAACGAGGGGGAGAGAGGAGAGAGTGAGAGAGAGAGGGGGTGGGAGAGAGAGAAGAGAGAGAGAGAGGGGAAAAAGGGGAGAGAGGAGAGAGAAAGGAGAGAGAAGGTGGAGGGAGAGAAAGGGGGAGGGAGGAGGGGGAGGTGGAGATGAAGGGGGAGGGGGTGGTGGAGGGGGAGATGAAGAGGGAGGGGGAGGGGGAGATGAGAGGAGAGGGGGGGGGTGGAGGGGTCGAGCGTAAGGGGGAAGAGAATGAGGGGGAGAGAGGAGAGAGTGAGAGAGAGGGAGGGGGTGGGGGGTGGAGGGGGAGATGAGAGGAGAGGTGGGGGGTGGAGGGGTCGAGCATAAGGGGGAAGAGAATGAGGGGGAGAGAGGAGAGAGTGAGAGAGAGGGAGGGGGTGGTGGAGGGGGAGGGGGAGAGGGGGAGGTGGTGGTGGAGAGGGAGGGGGAGATGAAGGGGGAGGGGGAGAGGGGGAGATGGTGGTGGAGGGGGAGGGGGAGATGAAGGGGGAGGGGGTGGGGGGGAGGTGGTGGTGGAGGGGGAGGGGGAGATGAAGGGGGAGGGGGAGAGGGGGAGATGGTGGTGGAGGGGGAGGGGGAGATGAAGGGGGAGGGGGAGAGGGGGAGATGGTGGTGGAGGGGCAGGGGGAGGGGGGGAGATGGTGGTGGAGGGGGAGGGGGAAGGTGGAAAAAAGAGGAAAAAACCTGAAAGACTGAAATCGAAAAGCAGGGAAAAGTGGTCACCTGAACGCTCTCCAAGTCTTTCTCGATGTAACGGGATTGTTGCGGAACAATGGACGGTGGGTGGAAGGCTAGGTCATCGCTGCGAGAAGGGCTCGATGTCACTTACATGGCGAGGATAGGAGTAAGGGGGTGGTCGATGGAGAGGGAGGAGTGTCTTGCGTGGGGCTCGGAATGAGGAAGAGAATGGAGGCAAAAAGTGAAAGATGAAGAATGAGGGGGGGTGGAGTAGGTTTTTATAGATTTGGATTTTAGGTTTAGGGTTTAGGTTAAGGGTTTAACCCTAAACTCTTCCCGAGCCATAACTCTTTATGGAGAGCTCGGTTTGCCTTTCTGTAAAAAGGTAAAATGATTGAAATTGAAAGCTCTACGCATCCGTGTCCACTACCTAGCCTGATTGTATATCATGTGGCTCATTTTAAGAAATTAAGACAATTTCTTAAGGTAGTAACCCAAAGTGGATGTTTGGGGTTAATATGTTTGGCTAGAATTGGAAAAAAATTTTACTCTCCTTGCCCTTGAGTGTTATGTTCGTGAAAGTTTGAAGTAGTGACTTGTTTTACACATACCTACGTATGTTTACTCACTACTTGAGACACTAGTCTCCCCGGCAACGGCGCCAAATGTTTGCTCTTTCCTACTGCTTTCGTAGGAAGAGCTGGGTATTCTATGTTGCAGGGTTCCAAGGCTTTTTGTCACCTACAGATATATTGGGATTGTCGTTGTAGTATATGTGTAGCTTAGGACCTCGAGTCGTGTTCCGGTGAGAGACGTAGGCTTAAGTGTGGTAAGCAAACAAAGTGCAAGCATGTGTAAAAGGCACGTATACCATCGTTGTTGGGGTAATGAAGGCTTTCGCCTTCATCGGGGGTTGTAGGGTTTAGGAGGAGTTTAAGGGTTCAGAAGGAGGTTCCAGGGTTTAGAAAGAGTTCAAGGGTTCAGAAGGAGGATCCAGGGTTTAGAAAGAGTTCAGGGTTAGAAAGAGTTCCAGGGTTTAGAAGGAGGTTCCAAGGTTTAGAAGGAATCTGGGTTAGAAGGAGTATCCAAGGTTCAGAGTAGAGTACATGGTGGAGAACTCGTCTCCCTCGTAGATCATGGAGTTTAAGGGTTTAGGAAAGCATAGGAGTGGGAGAGGAAGAAGGTGTAAGAGCATAGGTGAAAGAAGAGAGAGAGGAGGAAGGAGGAGGAGGGAAGAGGAGGAGGGAGGGGGAGGAGAGAGGAGGAGGAGGAGGAGGGAGGAGGAGGAGGAGGAGGAGGAGGGAGGAGGAGGAGAAGGAGGAAGGAGGAGGAGGGAGGAGGAGAGGAAAAGGGTGGGTTGCAGGGTTGGAGGAGAGGGGAGAAGGGTTGCAAGGTTAGGACATGCTTTTGGACGTGCAGTGCAAGGAAGCATGGAAACTTGAGACATATGCTTGGAATACCAATGTAGACTCAACACAATGCCCCAAGAGTGTGGGCTTCATTCCATTATGGGGTATTTATACAAGTTGGAGAGCTTCTCTCTCTGCATGTAACACAAAGTCGTATCACAAAGTTGTAACACAAAGTTGTATCACAAAGTTGTAACACAAAGTTGTAACACATTCTCTCTCTACATGTAGAAGTTGTAACATAAAGTTGTAACACAAAGTTGTATCACAAAGTTGTAACACAAAGTTGTGTCACAAAGTCGTAACACATTCTCTCTCTTCATGTAGACAAACTTGTAACACAAAGTTGTTACACAAAGTCGTAACACAAAGTTGTGTCTAGAAGTTGTAACACAAAGTTGTAACACAGAGTTGTATCACAAAGTTGTATCACAAAGATGTATCACAAAGTTGTAACACCTTCTCTTTCTTCATAAGTTCATGTTGGCACAGAGTCAACAGTCTCACTTGCGGCTTTCTCACATGCACAATGGGGGAATACACACAAAGGTGGAGGCTGAAAATAGTTTTCCTCTTCTTAGTTGTAAAAGCCAAAAAGAACTCAAGTACAAAGAAATAGAAGAACCCTATATGTGGGTCTCAAACCAAACTCAACTAACTAAGGTGGCTTACTAACTGAGCCACAAACTAGAGTAGATAAGGATATCTGTCATCCAGCTATTATTTGTGGGCGGTGTACCAACCGCATCTCCAGCTAACAAGTCGGTGACATAAATGCACAACGGTCACCCTGGCATATCGCGAGTGGAGCTCGATATCTCAACACTTCCCCTCGAGCTCAATCCCAATTCCTGCACACCAAGCAGGTCTCTGAACTTGCACAGCTTCTCTGCGCCCAATGCTTTCGTGAATATGTCAGCTACCTGATCCTCTGTGCTGACATAAACTAGATCAATAAGACCTAGTAAAACCTTCTCCTGCACATAGTGATAATGCATCTCAATGTGCTTTGTTCTAGCATGAAAGACTGGGTTCTTTGCCAAGTGTATACTACTCATGTTGTCACAATAAATGACAACTGGCCCATCTATAGACTGATGCATATCATAAAGTAGCTTATGCAACCAAGCTACCTCACATGCAGCCATTGTTGTACCCCTGTACTCAGCCTCTGTGCTCGACAAGGCAACTGTAGGCTGTTTCTTGTTGCTCCAAGTGACTGCAGCACTCCCAAAAGAGAACACATATCCACTGGTAGATCGTCTATCAGAAATACTACCAGCCCAATCAGCATCAGTGTATCCATGCAATTGTATTTGAACCCCAGCCTCATAAAATAGTCCATACTGTAATGTGGACTTCACATACCTGAGTATGCGTCTAGCCGCATCCAAATGCGGTTTCCTTGGAGCCTGCATAAACTGACTTAACAATCCAACAGCATAGCTTAGATCTGGCCTGGTAATAGTCATATAAATCAAACTTCCTACTATGCGTCTGTACATAGTAGGGTCTTCCAAAAGCTCACCTGCATCTGTACTCAGCTTCACATTCTGCTCCAAAGGAACTGAAATAGGCTTACAGCCTGTCATCCCATATTTGGACAGCATGTCCAATCCATACTCCCTCTGCAAGAGCTGTATCCCACTTGGTGATCTAATCACCACAATGCCCAAGAAATAACGTAGCTCTCCCAAATCCTTCATCTCAAACTTCTGCCTCAATAGCATTTTCACATGAAGGATATCTTCATCACTATCACCTGTGATGATCAAATCATCAACATAAATGACAAGCAGCATAATCCCTTTCTCTGTTTTTCTCACATA
Source organism: Dipteris shenzhenensis (assembly GCF_047967505.1). NCBI lineage: Eukaryota > Viridiplantae > Streptophyta > Polypodiopsida > Gleicheniales > Dipteridaceae > Dipteris > Dipteris shenzhenensis. The sequence goes on from NC_141601.1 coordinate 51,667,023, forward strand.
GAGTGAGAAATCTGCCTTGGAAATCTGAAAGCCAATAGTGACAAGATGCTGTCCTATCTTGTCAAACCATGCTCTAGGTGCTTGCTTCAAGCCATACAAGGCTTTCTTCAACCTGCAAACAAACTCAGGATGAATAGCATGAACATAACCTGCTGGCTGCTCCATAAAGACCTCTTCTTGCAAATCACCATGCAAGAAGGCATTCTTTACATCCATCTGATGTAAAGACCATCCCTTTGATGCAGCCATAGCAATGGCTGCTCTTACGGTTGCCATCCTTGCAACCGGACTGAAAGTTTCTTCATAATCAATGCCATATGTCTGTGCATACCCCTTGACAACTAATCTTGCCTTGTATCTATTCACACAACCATCTGCATTGTGCTTGATCTTATAAACCCACTTACAGCCAATTGCATTCTTGTCCATAGGCAAAGGCACAAATTCCCATGTAGCATTTGTTTCCAAGGCATCCATTTCTTCAGATTCCATGGCTTTCTCCCATTTTTCATTTCCCATGGCTTGCTTAAAAGAAGTGGGTTCTGGTTCTTGTATCACTTTGACCATATAGGCATAGTGAATGGCTGTAAATCCATCATATTTCAGCCTATCCACAGGATACCTAACCCTGGTAGACCTGTGCAAAATAGGCTCACTTCTAGGTGCTCTCAAAACATCCCTGGTCTTCCTTACTCCAGGTGTAACAACAAAAGGAATACCCAACTCATCATCAATGCTCTGTTCTGAGCCACTGGATTCACCATCCACATAAGAGTGACCTGCATTCACATCAAACATGGGCTGATCTACCTTCTCTTTTCCTTTTTGTGATACCTACGTACCACTATCTGCATTGCTTTGAGGAGATTCTCCTGATCTCAATCTGCCTGTCCATGGTGAAGTATGTGAACCACTGCTAGAGGACACTGCAAGTCCACTGATATTTTAGTTTGTGAATTCTGTGCAGCATTACCATTTTGTGCATCTACATCAATCATCACATTTACTGGTTTATACCAGCTGCTCATCTCATAAAAAACAACATCTCTGCTCACTGTAAACTTACGAGTAGAAGGGTTATAGCATCTATACCCTTTCTGCTGCAGAGAATAACCAATAAAGACGCACTTCTCAGCTTTTGGATCCAACTTGGACCTCAACTCATCTGGCACATGGACATAGGCAATGCAACCAAAAATTTTCAAATGAGAAATGTTTGGTTTTCTACCAGTATACATCTCCTCTGGCGTCATGCCATGTACTGCTGCAGTGGGAGTCCTGTTCATTATGTAAACTGCTGTAGCAACTGCTTCAGCCCAATAATAATCTGGTAGATCTTTTTCATTTAGCATGGCCCGAGATACCTCTCCAATATGCTTGTTTTTCGTTTCTGCAAGTCCATTTTGCTGTGGGGTATGACTACATGAATATTGCTGCTTTATGCCATGCTCCTGCAGGAACCTTGCAAACTCATTTGAGAGGTACTCTCCCCCTCCATCTGACCTTAGGCATTTTATTTGCAGGCCTGTTTCTTTTTCAACCATAGCTTTAAAAGCTTTGAAGTGCCCAAACACTTCACTTTTCTTTTTCATAAAATACACCCAAAGTTTTCTGCTGAAGTCATCAATAAATGTGACAAAATAGTGACAGCCTCCAATAGATGCAGCTATAGTAGTCCACACATCAGAGTGGATTAATTCCAATGGCTTTTTAGTCTCTTGAACATGCCTAGGAAATGGTTTCCTTGCCTCTTTTCCAAATTGACAGGCTTCACAAACCTTATGCATTTTTGCAACCTTGAATTTAGGCAATCTTGCAGTAATATTTTGGGCTTGCATTGACTTAAGTTGCTGTATATTAACATGACCAATGCGTTTATGCCAGATATCAATATCTGCAACTACACCAGTCCCATGTGCAAACATTGCTGCACTCAATTCAGGCATGTCCACATCCAACGTAAACATCCTACCTTTCTTCTTTCCTTTTGCTATCAAGCGACCGTTATTTTTCATATCCTCAACAAAGCATCCATGAGGATTAAATCTGACCTGCAAGCCCTGCTCAACCATTTAACCAACAGAAACCAGGTGCTTGGTGATGTTCGGGACATGAAATACATCTGACAGGTATTTCTTTTTCCCATCCTGCATAGACAAAGGAATTTTACCAATCTGCACAATAGGATGTGCAGTATCATCACCAGTCTCCACAAATCTTGGTTTTTCCATTTTCCTTGCATCCTGCATCCACTCTGCATGACCTGTCATGTGGTTTGATGCACCTGAGTCAACATACCACACATCATTTCGTTCTTCTGCACTTGTCACAGAATTGGTCATGTGCTGCACCATAAATAGATGCTCATTTCTGTCATCACCCTGTCTACTAGAAGATGCATAATTGCCTTGCTGCAATTTTCCATTCATAATGTCATTCTGCTTTTTGTAGTAGTCCTTAGTCATATGACCCATTTTACCACAATAGTAGCATTCAACATTGTTGTTTGCATTTTGGCCTCTCTGCCATCCACCACGACCTCTTTGGCTCCCCCTGCCTCTAGAGTTACCACGTCCTCCTCTATAGGACTGGTTTTCTTGAGTTTGTTGCATATTCTGATTTCTACCACGGCCTGCAGATCGGCCTCCTCTACCTCTGCCTCTACCTCTTCTAGCATTTGAGTACATTTGAGTAGAAGACAGTTTCTTTTGAAGTTCCTCCTGAAGAAGATGCACCCCCATTTCTGTGCTCTTCAGAAATTAGAAGAGCAAACAACTCTTCAAAATCAGGAAATTTTTCACGGACGGCAATGGATGTTTGGAACTGTGCATAATCCTTTCCTAGACCATTCAAGGTCATAGAAACTAGATCATCTTCCACTGGCGACCCAATGGAAGCAAGTGCATCTGCAATTTTCTTCACCTTCATGTGGTAGTCATTTATGCTCAAATTTTCTCTCTGCACATTGTGCAACTCCTGTTTGAGCTGCATTTTCCTGGCTTGCGTATATGTGTTGTACATTTTTGCCAAAGTATCCCAGGCCTCCTTTGGTGTACTTGCATCTTGAATATGCACAATTATAGAGTCTGAAATACTGATAGACAGCCAGTACATAACTTTTCTAGCTCTCTCACGCCATTCTTTAAATGCCTGCATTTCCTGTTGATTGGGAACATTAGGAAGAACTGGTTCTTCTTCATTTCCTGTAATGAACTCCCAATAGCCTTTTCCCATAAGGAAATTCGACATTCTAAACTTCCATGCCTGGAAGTTGTTCTTGTCAAGCTTTTTAGTGACAATCTGTGAAAGAGAATCAGACGCCATTACAGAACACTGCAAAATATTCTATCACTGCGAAAAACACAGCTTTTGCCTCACACGGGCAGATCTGCAAAACTGATGAAAGTGGTATTTGACCACAAGTCACTTCCTAGTGACGATTTTGCATCAACAGGCAACAAGCATGATTCTGCAACTCCCAATATCTCTGCACACAGGCATACGATGCAATTTCTGTGGCAACTTTTCACCGACTAGCCGAGCAGTGGTCGCACAGCAAAAACAGGGCCTTTTTCTGAGTGCCTGCGAAGAACTTCTGCCTTCAAAACGGGCCCCGAAATGGCCTCAAACTTCCCGCAGCATATACTGCACTCTCGCCACACTGCAAAGGGCGTCTCAATCCAAGACAGTGCACTCTTGCACTTCTAGCTGTGCTACTTGTAGAGATTTGCTCCCAAACTCGAAATAGGAAAGCAACACTGGTCCTCTTACCAGGACACCACGAACTTGGTTTGCTTTCTTGAGCTCCTTACCATGAACAAGGCTCTGATACCATGTGAAGATAGTGGGAGAGAGGGAAGGAGTCTCACTTGCGGCTTTCTCACATACACAATGGGGGAATACACACACAGGTGGAGGCTGAAAACAGTTTTCCTCTTCTTAGTTGTGTAAGCCAAAAGAACTCAAGTACAAAGAAATAGAAGAACCCTATATGTGGGTCTCAAACCAAACTCAACTAACTAAGGTGGCATACTAAGTGAGCCACAAACTAGAGTAGATAAGGATAGCTGTCATCCAGCTATTATTCGTGGGCGGTGTACCAACCACATCTCCAACTAACAAGTCGGTGACATAAATGCACAACGGTCACCCTGGCATATCGTGAGTGGAGCTCGATATCTCAACACATATCTATCGGCATCCTTATCTCACTGATTAATCTTTTCACATATGCAACCACCTATTGTGGTATTCTTTTCTCATGTAAGAGGTTACTATTTCTCACCCATCTTCATCCTTTTTAATCCACCTGTTTGCCCATAGCTTTACCTTGGGTATTGACAAAGAAGCTATATGCTTGACCACATTATAGTCAATGTTACAATGACTAAGTGGAATTTGTTTCTCTGACAGCAAATACTTAATGGCACTATGCACTACATCACGCCTCACCTATACATTGATGCATTCTTCCATGCAGTGGTCTTTGTCTTTCTTTTCAAAAAACCATTCTTTCTTTAAAAGTTTTTGTGCTGCCATGGATGCATACTTGTCAAGTAAGTACTTTATAGGCCTCCACATCCTTGCCATCAACTCCTTCTTATTCATTACTTTTGACTTTATGGAGATAAACAAAGGAGCTTCATAGGTCAACTGTCCATACTCACAAGCAATGCACGTTTCAAGCATCTATTGAACACTTCAACAGGATGAAATATGATAGAAGTGTAGTCGGCATATCTGTCTCTCACCACCTTGAGGTTTGTCATATTTTCTTCTCGCTCTTGAGTTCCCCTAGGCACAACTACACTCAAAGAAGTATAGAAGTTTGTGAGTGTGTCGGCGTCTGCTTTTTTGACCTTTCACTTCAAATCAAGATTTGGAGAACCAAATGTTGTCCATATAACCCTTGCCTTCTATAAGACCTCTAATGTTGAGGATATCTTACGCTTTCCATGGACATAATGATTTAGTCTTTCAGACTCAATCAAATACTTGATCTCATGCTTGAATATATAGATTGTTGCAAGATAATAATGGAATGAACTTATCTTTGCAAATTGTTCTGAAGTGAGTCTTTTGACCTCCTTTGCTTCTTTTGCGATCTGATTACAAGCATAAGCCCAATGTTGACCATCAATGGGCTAGAATCTGCAATGAAGGAGGAATTCCTTCTTTGCTTCCTTTAGCATATTCTCACCTTGTGCCTCTTCGCCTTGTTCATGTGGAATATTTTTAAGAGTGTCTTTAAAGAATTGACTGAAGGTTTCCTCAAAATGTGTAGGCCCTGTAAATGTTATTTGATCCAGAAAGCTATTTTTGATTGGACAAAACATTATTGGGCATAGGACCACATTGCTTGCCATAGGTCTCTTTCCATCTCTCAAAGCCTCGTATATTTGCAGTGCATAGGATATATCGAGGCTTCGGCTATTAGTAAAGATAGCTACAGCCTCCACATCTTTGGCATTAAAAAACCACATCCTTTGACCCCAAATATATCCCACATCATCATCTGTTACTACTTCATTAAGACACAGATTAAGATTTTTGATTGATGTGAGTTCATCCTGATCATCTTCAGCCTCGGCATCTGAGTCTTCTTCATCTTTCTCTTCTTTTAACCATTTTTCATCCACATGATCTTTCTCTATAGTACGATGATGCCTTTTTTTACTGCTTGGAATCGTGGCTCTTGCAGTACTAGCCTTTTGCATTTCACGTTGTGGTTTGCTAGCAAGAGCTTCTAGCATAACTGCAGTGGATTGACCTTGATCTTCTTCAATTTTTTTAATTCCCGTGCACTCAAGGCTTGTGTTTCATCATCCTTAGTGGCATCCACCATTTCTTGCTCTAGAAGTTTGCGCTCATGTTCTACACGTTTGTGACAGTGTGCATGTTCTTCTTGCCCCTGCATCAAAGTCTGAGCTTGATCTCCTTCATGTGAAGATCCTTGAATATGAGGAGCATATTGTGCATCCTGAAAGTACTCAGACATTATCTTTGCATGCATCCTTTTTGCCACCACACTAGGAAATTGCTCCCAAGTATATGCAAGAGCCTCCAATGCACTTTGCAGCTCTAGAAACTTTGATGGTTGAGGAGGAGGCATCACAAAGGTCTTTGAGTCTCTCCTTGACACAACAAAATGAAGACTCCCAACTTCAGGATCTGAACTCTTTGTGAAAGTATCCATAAAAGTCTCTTTTGGCTCTATCATTGTGCCTACTACAAGGCTTGAAGTCATATCTTTTTTTAAGAAAGTAGCATCCCATGGATCTTCAACATCATTGAACTCCCTTTTTGACATAAGTAGAAAGAGTCTCTTTTCCTTTTGATGAAGAAACCAAGCTCTTCTGCCCATGTGATATTGAGTCCACCTACCAAAGCCATTGGGGCTATATTCCTTTTCTTTCAACTTCAAAGTGACATTAGAGACCCATGCTCTAATCTCAGAGTCATTTTGGATAGCCCCCACATTAGTTGATTGCTCCATAATCCTACAAGAAAAGATAATGAAGAATTTAGATACATACAAGTAAAGTATAATATACAATGCTTGATACAATAAATGTGGGAAATAGCCCAAAAGGCTTTACAAGGCTTCATATGGCAATACATGTGACCAATAGCAAAGAGGGCTTTACAAAGTATTTTATAGCAATAAATGTGGGAAATAGCCTAGAAGGCTTTACAAGGCTTAAATATTTGTACAAATGTAAAAAAATTAGCCAATAAAGCTTTACAATGAAATAAAATGTCCTCTAGTGATAAAGCTTCAATCTTCATGAAGACATGTAATCTGTCCATCCATTGATTTGCCCTCTAGTGATAAAGCTTCAATCTTCATGATAACATGTAATCTGTCCATCCATTGATATCTGTGCACTGATACCCAACTGATGCAATCTACCCACTAAAAATTGTTCCACTAATATCCACTTATGCAGCCCATTGATACTCGTTAAATAGTGAATGGTCGGGATGGTTGGGTTTATTACAAGGCGCTTCATATGGCAATAAATGTAAAAAATAGCCTAGAAGGCTTTACAAGGTTTTTTATGACAATAAATGAGCTTAAATATTTATACAAATGCAATAAAAATAACCAATAATCATCAAGCTCCAATATGCCCCATGACATGTAATCTGTCCACTGATATATGTAATATGTCCACTGATATCTGCTATCTGCTCATGCAATCTGCCCACTGATAAACTTCATGGTAAATGGTAAAAGGTCTTATTTAATAGCATGTTATGAGTGTTAAACTGCATGTGAGTGAAGGGACTGACAACGATTAGGAACTAGTTAGTAAAAGGTCTTATTTAATAGCATGTTATGTGTGTTAAACTGCATGTGAGTGAAGGGACTGACAATGATTAGGAACTAGTTAGAAAAATTTGAGCATCGCTTCGATTGGCAACTTGGAGAATTGTCTCTCCTCTAAGGCAATCTAATCTATGCTAAACTATGCGAAACCAACCGTCGAAGCGAAGAAAAGCTATAAATAATTTCTTTTTCTGTGTTCATTTTAATGTGCTGGGGTTTAAGAGGCTTAAATATGCAAAAGAAGGGGTTTTGATGTAGAGGCTAAACCTGCATGTGAGAGAAATGAAGAACAAGTATCTAAAGAAAAGTTAATAGTTTTCAATTTAAACGATGAATATATATAAAAATATTATCTCACCTTCAAAACAAACCATAAATTCACTCTTTTATAATTTTTTAAAAGTATAATATAAAACATGTAAATATATAAAACTCTCTCTTTCCTCTGAACTTTCTCTCTCTCTCTCGCTCTCTCTCTCTCTCTCTTGACTCCTGATTCTCTTTGTAGCCATAGTCAAGACACCTCATTCTCTCTCTTAATCTCTCTCTCTCTGTCTGACAACTCTTATGTGTTTCCCTCTCTGTCCTCATCCCACTCATTCTCTCTCTTAGTTTATCTCAAGTCTCTCTTTCTCTCCCTCCCATGGCGGCTAGGATTTATCATTCTCTCTCTTCATCTCTCTCTCTCTCCCTAGGATTTGTAATTATTTCTCTCTCTCTCTCCACCTTTCTCCTGTCTCTCTAGAGATTTATTATTCTCTCTCTCTCTCTCTCTTCTCTTCTCTCTTTCTCCCTCTCTCTCTCTCTCTCTCTCTCTCTCTCTCTCTCTCTCTCTCTCTCTCTCTCTCTCTCTCTCTTAGCCTCTCTACCTCCCTACCTCTATCCTCTTGGCCGCTAGGATTTATCATTCTTTCCCTCTCTATGTCTCTCTCTCTCTCTCTCTATGAATTCTCTCTCTTAATCTCCCCCAGCCTTCCTCCCTCCCTCCCTCCCTCTCTCCCTTTCTCTCTCTCCTCTATCCCTCTTCTCACTCTTAATCTCTCTTTCTCT